>NC_088410.1:1113504-1193504 GCF_034236695.1 Oncorhynchus nerka | reverse complement strand
AGTAGAGAGAGAGAACCCTAACCCTAGTAGAGAGAGAACCCTAACCCTAGTAGAGAGAGAACCCTAACCCTAGTAGAGAGAGAGAACCCTAACCCTAGTGTAGAGAGAGAACCCTAACCCTAGTAGAGAGAGAGAACCCTAACCCTAGTAGAGAGAGAACCCTAACCCTAGTAGAGAGAGAACCCTAACCCTAGTAGAGAGAGAGAACCCTAACCCTAGTAGAGAGAGAGAACCCTAACCCTAGTGTAGAGAGAGAACCCTAACCCTAGTAGAGAGAGAGAACCCTAACCTATGTAGAGAGAGAGAACCTAACCCTAGTAGTAGAGAGAGAACCCTAACCCTAGTAGAGAGAGAACCCTAACCCTAGTAGAGAGAGAACCCTAACCCTAGTAGAGAGAGAGAACCCTAACCCTAGTAGAGAGAGAGAACCCTAACCCTAGTGTAGAGAGAGAACCCTAACCCTAGTAGAGAGAGAGAACCCTAACCCTAGTAGAGAGAGAGAACCCTAACCCTAGTATAGAGAGAGAACCCTAACCCTAGTAGAGAGAGAGAACCCTAACCCTAGTAGAGAGAGAGAACCCTAACCCTAGTAGAGAGAGAACCCTAAACCTAGTAGAGAGAGAGAACCCTAACCCTAGTAGAGAGAGAGAACCCTAACCCTAGTGGAGAGAGAGAACCTTAACCCTAGTAGAGAGAGAGAGAACCTAACCTAGTAGAGAGAGAGAACCCTATGTAGTAGAGAGAACCCTAACCCTAGTAGAGAGAGAGAACCCTAACCTAGTAGAGAGAGAACAACCTAGTAGAGAGAGAACCCTAACCCTAGTAGAGAGAGAGAACCTAACCCTAGTAGAGAGAGAGAACCTAACCCTAGTAGAGAGAGAGAACAGTAACCCTAGTAGAGAGAGAACCCTAACCCTAGTAGAGAGAGGAACCTAACCCTAGTAGAGAGAGAACCCTAACCCTAGTAGAGAGAGGAGACAGTAACCCTATGTATAGAGAGAGAACCCTAACCCTAGTAGAGAGAGAACCCTAACCCTAGTAGAGAGAGAACCCTAACCCTAGTAGAGAGAGAACCCTAACCCTAGTAGAGAGAGAACCTAACCAGTAGTAGAGAGAGAACCCTAACCCTAGTAGAGAGAGAGAACCCTAACCCTAGTAGAGAGAGAGAACCCTAACCTAGTAGAGAGAGAGAACCCTAACCCTAGTAGGGAGAGAACCCTAACCCTAGTAGAGAGAGAACCTAACCCTAGTAGAGAGAGAACCCTAACCTAGTAGAGAGAGAGAACCCTAACCCTAGTAGAGAGAGAGAACCCTAACCCTAGTAGAGAGAGAGAACCCTAACCCTAGTAGAGAGAGAACCTAACCCTAGTAGAGAGAGAACCCTAACCCTAGTAGAGAGAGAGAACCTAACCCTAGTAGAGAGAGAGAGAACCTAACCCTATGTAGAGAGAGAACCCTAACCCTAGTAGAGAGAGAGAACCCTAACCCTAGTAGAGAGAGAGAACCTAACCCTAGTAGAGAGAGAACCCTAACCCTAGTAGAGATAGAGAACCCTAACCTAGTAGAGAGAGAACCCTAACCCTAGTAGAGAGAGAACCCTAACCTAGTAGAGAGAGAGAACCCTAACCCTAGTAGAGAGAGAACCCTAACCCTAGTAGAGAGAGAGAACCCTAACCCTAGTAGAGAGAGAGAACCCTAACCCTAGTAGAGAGAGAGAACCCTAACCCTAGTAGAGAGAGAACCCTAACCCTAGTAGAGAGAGAGAACCCTAACCCTAGTAGAGAGAGAACCCTAACCCTAGTAGAGAGAGAGAACCCTAACCCTAGTAGAGAGAGAGAACCCTAACCCTAGTAGTAGAGAGAACCCTAACCCTAGTAGAGAGAGAGAACCCTAACCCTAGTAGAGAGAGAGAACCCTAACCCTAGTAGAGAGAGAGAACCCTAACCCTAGTAGAGAGAGAGAACCCTAACCCTAGTAGAGAGAGAGAACCCTAACCCTAGTAGAGAGAGAACCCTAACCCTAGTAGAGAGAGAGAACCCTAACCCTAGTAGAGAGAGAGAACCCTAACCCTAGTAGTGAGAGAGAACCCTAACCCTAGTAGAGAGAGAGAACCCTAACCCTAGTAGAGAGAGAACCCTAACCCTAGTAGAGAGAGAGAACCCTGATACAGTATGTATGTAGATAGAACCCTAACTAGTGATACAGTATGTAACCCTAGATAGGGGACAGTGAACAGTAATGTAGATAGGGGACAGTGATACAGTATGTATGTAGATAGGGGACAGTGATACAGTATGTATGTAGATAGGGGACAGTGATACAGTATGTATATAGATAGGGGACAGTGATACAGTATGTATATAGATAGGGGACAGTGATACAGTATGTATGTAGATAGGGGGACAGTGATACAGTATGTATGTAGATAGGGGACAGTGATACAGTATGTATATAGATAGGGGACAGTGATACAGTATGTATGTAGATAGGGGACAGTGATACAGTGATGTATGTATAGATAGGGGACAGTGATACAGTATGTATGTAGATAGGGGACAGTGATACAGTATGTATGTATAGATAGGGGACAGTGATACAGTATGTATATAGATAGGGGACAGTGATACAGTATGTATATAGATAGGGGACAGTGATACAGTATGTATGTAGATAGGGGACAGTGATACAGTATGTATATAGATAGGGGACAGTGATACAGTATGTATATAGATAGGGGACAGTGATACAGTATGTATATAGATAGGGGACAGTGATACAGTATGTATATAGATAGGGGACAGTGATACAGTATGTATATAGATAGGGGACAGTGATACAGTATGTATATAGATAGGGGACAGTGATACAGTATGTATATAGATAGGGGACAGTGATACAGTATGTATGTAGATAGGGGGACAGTGATACAGTATGTATGTAGATAGGGGACAGTGATACAGTATGTATGTAGATAGGGGACAGTGATACAGTATGTATATAGATAGGGGACAGTGATACAGTATGTATGTAGATAGGGGACAGTGATACAGTGATGTATATAGATAGGGGACAGTGATACAGTATGTATGTAGATAGGGGACAGTGATACAGTATGTATATAGATAGGGGACAGTGATACAGTATAGGGGACAGTGATACAGTATGTATGTAGATAGGGGACAGTGATACAGTATGTATATAGATAGGGGACAGTGATACAGTATGTATATAGATAGGGGACAGTGATACAGTATGTATGTAGATAGGGGACAGTGATACAGTATGTATGTAGATAGGGGACAGTGATACAGTATGTATATAGATAGGGGACAGTGATACAGTATGTATATAGATAGGGGACAGTGATACAGTATGTATGTAGATAGGGGACAGTGATACAGTATGTATATAGATAGGGGACAGTGATACAGTATGTATATAGATAGGGGACAGTGATACAGTATGTATGTAGATAGGGGACAGTGATACAGTATGTAGTAGATAGGGGACAGTGATACAGTATGTATGTAGATAGGGGACAGTGATACAGTATGTATATAGATAGGGGACAGTGATACAGTATGTATATAGATAGGGGACAGTGATACAGTATGTATGTAGATAGGGGACAGTGATACAGTATGTATATAGATAGGGGACAGTGATACAGTATGTATATAGATAGGGGACAGTGATACAGTATGTATGTAGATAGGGGACAGTGATACAGTATGTATATAGATAGGGGGGACAGTGATACAGTATGTATATAGATAGGGGACAGTGATACAGTATGTATGTAGATAGGGGACAGTGATACAGTATGTATGTAGATAGGGACAGTGATACAGTATGTAGTGATACAGTATGTATGTAGATAGGGGACAGTGATACAGTATGTATGTAGATAGGGGACAGGACAGTGATACAGTATGTATATAGATAGGGGGACAGTGATACAGTATGTATGTAGATAGGGGACAGTGATACAGTATGTATATAGACAGGGGACAGTGATACAGTATGTATGTAGATAGGGGACAGTGATACAGTATGTATATAGATAGGGGACAGTGATACAGTATGTATATAGATAGGGGACAGTGATACAGTATGTATGTAGATAGGGGACAGTGATACAGTATGTATATAGATAGGGGACAGTGATACAGTATGTATGTAGATAGGGGACAGTGATACAGTATGTATACAGTAGATAGGGGACAGTGATACAGTATGTATGTAGATAGGGGACAGTGATACAGTATGTATATAGATAGGGGACAGTGATACAGTATGTATATAGATAGGGGACAGGACAGTAGATAGGGGACAGTGATACAGTATGTATATAGATAGGGGACAGTGATACAGTATGTATATAGATAGGGGACAGTGATACAGTATGTATATAGATAGGGGACAGTGATACAGTATGTATGTAGATAGGGGACAGTGATACAGTATGTATGTAGATAGGGGACAGTGATACAGTATGTATATAGATAGGGGACAGTGATACAGTATGTATATAGATAGGGGACAGTGATACAGTATGTATGTAGATAGGGGACAGTGATACAGTATGTATGTAGATAGGGGACAGTGATACAGTATGTATATAGATAGGGGACAGTGATACAGTATGTATGTAGATAGGGGACAGTGATACAGTATGTATGTAGATAGGGGACAGTGATACAGTATGTATATAGATAGGGGACAGTGATACAGTATGTATATAGATAGGGGACAGTGATACAGTATGTATATAGATAGGGGACAGTGATACAGTATGTATATAGATAGGGGACAGTGATACAGTATGTATATAGATAGGGGACAGTGATACAGTATGTATATGTATGTAGATAGGGGACAGTGATACAGTATGTATATAGATAGGGGACAGTGATACAGTATGTATGTAGATAGGGGACAGTGATACAGTATGTATATAGATAGGGGACAGTGATACAGTATGTATATAGATAGGGGACAGTGATACAGTATGTATATAGATGGGGACAGTGATACAGTATGTATATAGATAGGGGACAGTGATACAGTATGTATATAGATAGGGGACAGTGATACAGTGATGTATATAGATAGGGGACAGTGATACAGTATGTATGTAGATAGGGGACAGTGATACAGTATGTATATAGATAGGGGACAGTGATACAGTATGTATATAGATAGGGGACAGTGATACAGTATGTATATAGATAGGGGACAGTGATACAGTATGTATATAGATAGGGGACAGTGATACAGTATGTATATAGATAGGGGACAGTGATACAGTATGTATATAGATAGGGGACAGTGATACAGTATGTATGTAGATAGGGGACAGTGATACAGTATGTATATAGATAGGGGACAGTGATACAGTATGTATATAGATAGGGGACAGTGATACAGTATGTATATAGATAGGGGACAGTGATACAGTATGTATGTAGATAGGGGACAGTGATACAGTATGTATATAGATAGGGGACAGTGATACAGTATGTATGTAGATAGGGGACAGTGATACAGTATGTATATAGATAGGGGACAGTGATACAGTATGTATATAGATAGGGGACAGTGATACAGTATGTATATAGATAGGGGACAGTGATACAGGGGTATGTATGTAGATAGGGGACAGTGATACAGTATGTATATAGATAGGGGACAGTGATACAGTATGTATATAGATAGGGGACAGTGATACAGTATGTATGTAGATAGGGGACAGTGATACAGTATGTATATAGATAGGGGACAGTGATACAGTATGTATATAGATAGGGGACAGTGATACAGTATGTATGTAGATAGGGGACAGGACAGTGATAGGGGACAGTGATACAGTATGTATGTAGATAGGGGACAGTGATACAGTATGTATATAGATAGGGGACAGTGATATGTATATATAGATAGGGGACAGTGATACAGTATGTATATAGATAGGGGGACAGTGATACAGTATGTATATAGATAGGGGACAGTGATACAGTATGTATGTAGATAGGGGACAGTGATACAGTATGTATGTAGATAGGGGACAGTGATACAGTATGTATATAGATAGGGGACAGTGATACAGTGATACAGTATGTATGTAGATAGGGGACAGTGATACAGTATGTATATAGATAGGGGACAGTGATACAGTATGTATGTAGATAGGGGACAGTGATACAGTATGTATATAGATAGGGGACAGTGATACAGTATGTATGTAGATAGGGGACAGTGATACAGTATGTATGTAGATAGGGGACAGTGATACAGTATGTATATAGATAGGGGACAGTGATACAGTATGTATGTAGATAGGGGACAGTGATACAGTATGTATGTAGATAGGGGACAGTGATACAGTATGTATGTAGATAGGGGACAGTGATACAGTATGTAGTAGATAGGGGACAGTGATACAGTATGTATGTAGATAGGGGACAGTGATACAGTATGTATGTAGATAGGGGACAGTGATACAGTATGTATGTAGATAGGGGACAGTGATACAGTATGTATGTAGATAGGGGACAGTGATACAGTATGTATGTAGATAGGGGACAGTGATACAGTATGTATATAGATAGGGGACAGTGATACAGTGTGATACAGTATGTATGTAGATAGGGGACAGTGATACAGTATGTATGTAGATAGATAGGACAGTGATACAGTATGTATAGGGGGACAGTGGGACAGTGATACAGTATGTATATAGGGGACAGTGATACAGTATGTATATAGATAGGGGGGACAGTGATACAGTATGTATATAGATAGGGGACAGTGATACAGTATGTATGTAGATAGGGACAGTGATACAGTGATACAGTATGTATGTAGATAGGGGACAGTGATACAGTATGTATGTAGAGATAGGGGACAGTGATACAGTATGTATATAGATAGGGGACAGTGATACAGTATGTATATAGATAGGGGACAGTGATACAGTATGTATGTAGATAGGGGACAGTGATACAGTATGTATGTAGATAGGGGGGACAGTGATACAGTATGTATATAGATAGGGGACAGTGATACAGTATGTATGTAGATAGGGGACAGTGATACAGTATGTATGTAGATAGGGGACAGTGATACAGTATGTATGTAGATAGGGGACAGTGATACAGTATGTATGTAGATAGGGGACAGTGATACAGTATGTATATAGATAGGGGACAGTGATACAGTATGTAGATAGGGGACAGTGATACAGTATGTATGTAGATAGGGGACAGTGATACAGTATGTATATAGATAGGGGACAGTGATACAGTATGTATATAGATAGGGGACAGTGATACAGTATGTATATAGATAGGGGACAGTGATACAGTATGTATATAGATAGGGGACAGTGATACAGTGATACAGTATGTATATAGATAGGGGACAGTGATACAGTATGTATATAGATAGGGGACAGTGATACAGTATGTATGTAGATAGGGGACAGTGACAGTATGTAGTAGATAGGGGACAGTGATACAGTATGTATATAGATAGGGGACAGGGACAGTGATACAGTATGTATATAGATAGGGGACAGGACAGTGATACAGTATGTATGTAGATAGGGGACAGTGATACAGTATGTATGTAGATAGGGGACAGTGATACAGTATGTATGTAGATAGGGGACAGTGATACAGTATGTATATAGATAGGGGGGACAGTGATACAGTATGTATATAGATAGGGGACAGTGATACAGTATGTATATAGATAGGGGACAGTGATACAGTATGTATGTAGATAGGGGACAGTGATACAGTATGTATGTAGATAGGGGACAGTGATACAGTATGTATATAGATAGGGGACAGTGATACAGTATGTATGTAGATAGGGGACAGTGATACAGTATGTATATAGATAGGGGACAGTGATACAGTATGTATGTAGATAGGGGACAGTGATACAGTATGTATGTAGATAGGGGACAGTGATACAGTATGTATGTAGATAGGGGACAGTGATACAGTATGTATGTAGATAGGGGACAGTGATACAGTATGTATGTAGATAGGGGACAGTGATACAGTATGTATGTAGATAGGGGACAGTGATACAGTATGTATATAGATAGGGGACAGTGATACAGTATGTATATAGATAGGGGACAGTGATACAGTATGTATATAGATAGGGGACAGTGATACAGTATGTATGTAGATAGGGGACAGTGATAGTATGTATATAGTATGTATGTATATAGATAGGGGACAGTGATACAGTATGTATATAGATAGGGGGGACAGTGATACAGTATGTATATAGATAGGGGACAGTGATACAGTATGTATATAGATAGGGGACAGTGATACAGTATGTATATAGATAGGGGACAGTGATACAGTATGTATATAGATAGGGGACAGTGATACAGTATGTATGTAGATAGGGGACAGTGATACAGTATGTATGTATGTAGATAGGGGACAGTGATACAGTATGTATGTAGATAGGGGACAGGACAGTGATACAGTATGTATGTAGATAGGGGACAGTGATACAGTATGTATGTAGATAGGGGACAGTGATACAGTATGTATATAGATAGGGGACAGTGATACAGTATGTATATAGATAGGGGACAGTGATACAGTATGTATGTAGATAGGGGACAGTGATACAGTATGTAGTAGATAGGGACAGTATGTATGTAGATAGGGGACAGTGATACAGTATGTATGTAGATAGGGGACAGTGATACAGTATGTATATAGATAGGGGACAGTGATACAGTATGTATGTAGATAGGGGACAGTGATACAGTATGTATATAGATAGGGGACAGTGATACAGTATGTATGTAGATAGGGGACAGTGATACAGTGATACAGTATGTATATAGATAGGGGACAGTGATACAGTATGTATATAGATAGGGGACAGTGATACAGTATGTATATAGATAGGGGATACAGTATGACAGTGATACAGTATGTATATAGATAGGGGACAGTGATACAGTATGTATATAGATAGGGGACAGTGATACAGTATGTATATAGATAGGGGACAGTGATACAGTATGTATATAGATAGGGGACAGTGATACAGTATGTATATAGATAGGGGACAGTGATACAGTATGTATGTAGATAGGGGACAGTGATACAGTATGTATATAGATAGGGGACAGTGATACAGTATGTATGTAGATAGGGGACAGTGATACAGTATGTATATAGATAGGGGACAGTGATACAGTATGTATGTAGATAGGGGACAGTGATACAGTATGTATGTAGATAGGGGACAGTGATACAGTGATACAGTATGTATATAGATAGGGGACAGTGATACAGTATGTATATAGATAGGGGACAGTGATACAGTATGTATGTAGATAGGGGACAGTGATACAGTATGTATGTAGATAGGGGACAGTGATACAGTATGTATGTAGATAGGGGACAGTGATACAGTATGTATATAGATAGGGGACAGTGATACAGTATGTAGTGATACAGTATGTATGTAGATAGGGGACAGTGATACAGTATGTATGTAGATAGGGGACAGTGATACAGTATGTATGTAGATAGGGGACAGTGATACAGTATGTATGTAGATAGGGGACAGTGATACAGTATGTATGTAGATAGGGGACAGTGATACAGTATGTATATAGATAGGGGACAGTGATACAGTGATACAGTATGTATGTAGATAGGGGACAGTGATACAGTATGTATGTAGATAGGGGACAGTGATACAGTATGTATATAGATAGGGGACAGTGATACAGTATGTAGTAGACAGTGGGACAGTGATACAGTATGTATGTAGATAGGGGACAGTGATACAGTATGTATATAGATAGGGGACAGTGATACAGTATGTATATAGATAGGGGACAGTGATACAGTATGTATGTAGATAGGGGACAGTGATACAGTATGTATATAGATAGGGGACAGTGATACAGTATGTATATAGATAGGGGACAGTGATACAGTATGTATATAGATAGGGGACAGTGATACAGTATGTATATAGATAGGGGACAGTGATACAGTATGTATATAGATAGGGGACAGTGATACAGTATGTATATAGATAGGGGACAGTGATACAGTATGTATATAGATAGGGGACAGTGATACAGTATGTATGTAGATAGGGGACAGTGATACAGTATGTATGTAGATAGGGGACAGTGATACAGTATGTATGTAGATAGGGGACAGTGATACAGTATGTATGTAGATAGGGGACAGTGATACAGTATGTATGTAGATAGGGGACAGTGATACAGTATGTATATAGATAGGGGACAGTGATACAGTATGTATGTAGATAGGGGACAGTGATACAGTATGTATATAGATAGGGGACAGTGATACAGTATGTATGTAGATAGGGGACAGTGATACAGTATGTATGTAGATAGGGGACAGTGATACAGTATGTATGTAGATAGGGGACAGTGATACAGTATGTATATAGATAGGGGACAGTGATACAGTATGTATATAGATGTATATAGATAGGGGACAGTGATACAGTATGTATATAGATAGGGGACAGTGATACAGTATGTATATAGATAGGGGACAGTGATACAGTATGTATATAGATAGGGGACAGGGTATGATAGTGATACAGTATACAGTATATAGATAGGGGACAGTGATACAGTATGTATATAGATAGGGGACAGTGATACAGTATGTATGTAGATAGGGGACAGTGATACAGTGATGTATGTAGATAGGGGACAGTGATACAGTATGTATGTAGATAGGGGACAGTGATACAGTATGTATGTAGATAGGGGACAGTGACAGTGATACAGTATGTATATAGATAGGGACAGTGATACAGTATGTATGTAGATAGGGGACAGTGATACAGTATGTATGTAGATAGGGGACAGTGATACAGTATGTATATAGATAGGGGACAGTGATACAGTATGTATGTAGATAGGGGACAGTGATACAGTGATACAGTATGTATGTAGATAGATAGGGGACAGTGATACAGTATGTATGATAGGGACAGGGACAGTGATACAGTATGTATGTAGATAGGGGACAGTGATACAGTATGTATGTAGATAGGGACAGTGATACAGTATGTATATAGATAGGGGACAGTGATACAGTATGTATATAGATAGGGGACAGTGATACAGTATGTATGTAGATAGGGGACAGTGATACAGTATGTATGTAGATAGGGGACAGTGATACAGTATGTATATAGATAGGGGACAGTGATACAGTATGTATATAGATAGGGGACAGTGATACAGTAGTGATATAGGGGTATGTATATAGATAGGGGACAGGGACAGTGATACAGTATGTATGTAGATAGGGGACAGTGATACAGTATGTATATAGATAGGGGACAGTGATACAGTATGTATGTAGATAGGGGACAGTGATACAGTATGTATGTAGATACGGGGACAGTGATACAGTATGTATATAGATAGGGGACAGTGATACAGTATGTATGTAGATAGATCTGGGAGGGACAGTGATACAGTATGTATGTAGATAGGGGACAGTGATACAGTATGTATATAGATGAGGGGACAGTGATACAGTATGTATATAGATAGGGGACAGTGATACAGTATGTATGTAGATAGGGGACAGTGATACAGTATGTATGTAGATAGGGGACAGTGATACAGTATGTATGTAGATAGGGGACAGTGATACAGTATGTATATAGATAGGGGACAGTGATACAGTATGTATGTAGATAGGGGACAGTGATACAGTATGTATGTAGATAGGGGACAGTGATACAGTATGTATGTAGATAGGGGACAGTGATACAGTATGTATGTAGAGGGGACAGTGATACAGTATGTATAGATAGATACAGGGACAGTGATACAGTATGTATATAGATAGGGGACAGTGATACAGTATGTATGTAGATAGGGGACAGTGATACAGTATGTGGTAGATAGGGGACAGTGATACAGTATGTATATAGATAGGGGACAGTGATACAGTATGTATATAGATAGGGGACAGTGATACAGTATGTAGTAGATAGGGGACAGTGATACAGTATGTATGTAGATAGGGGACAGTGATACAGTATGTATATAGATAGGGACAGTGACAGTATGATATAGAGTGATGTATGTAGATAGATAGGGGACAGTGATACAGTATGTATATAGATAGGGGACAGTGATACAGTATGTATGTAGATAGGGGACAGTGATACAGTATGTATGTAGATAGGGACAGTGATACAGTATGTATGTTGAGGGGGACAGTGATACAGTATGTATATAGATAGGGGACAGTGACAGTGATACAGTATGTATGTAGAGGGACAGTGATACAGTATGTATGTAGATAGGGGACAGTGATACAGTATGTATGTAGATGGGGACAGTGATACAGTATGTATGTAGATAGGGGACAGTGATCTTGGGCAGTATGTATGTAGATAGGGGACAGTGATACAGTATGTATATAGATAGGGGACAGTGATACAGTATGTATATAGATAGGACAGTGATACAGTCGTCTGTAGTAGATAGGGGGACAGTGATACAGTATGTAGTAGATAGGGGACAGTGATACAGTATGTATATAGATAGGGGACAGTCCCCGAGGAAGGGGATACAGTATGTATGTAGATAGGGACAGTGATACAGTATGTATATAGATAGGGGACAGTGATACAGTATGTATGTAGATAGGGGACAGTGATACAGTAGTAGATAGGGGACAGTGATACAGTATGTATTTAGATAGTGGGACAGTGATACAGTATGTATATAGATAGGGGACAGTGATACAGTATGTATATAGATAGGGGACAGTGATACAGTATGTATGTAGATAGGGGACAGTGATACAGTATGTATATAGATAGGGGACAGTGATACAGTGATACAGTATGTATATAGATAGGGGACAGTGATACAGTATGTATATAGATAGGGGACAGTGATACAGTATGTATGTAGATAGGGACAGTGATACAGTAGATAGGGGACAGTGATACAGTATGTATGTAGATAGGGGACAGTGATACAGTATGTATGTAGATAGGGGACAGTGATACAGTATGTATATAGATAGGGGACAGTGATACAGTATGTATATAGATAGGGGACAGTGATACAGTATGTATGTAGATAGGGGACAGTGATACAGTATGTATGTAGATAGGGGACAGTGATACAGTATGTATGTAGATAGGGGACAGTGATACAGTATGTATAGATAGGGGACAGTGATACAGTATGTATGTAGATAGGGGACAGTGATACAGTATGTATATAGATAGGGGACAGTGATACAGTATGTATGTAGATAGGGGACAGTGATACAGTATGTATATAGATAGGGGACAGTGATACAGTATGTATATAGATAGGGGACAGTGATACAGTATGTATGTAGATAGGGGACAGTGATACAGTATGTATGTAGATAGGGGACAGTGATAGGGGACAGTGATACAGTATGTATATAGAGGGGACAGTGATACAGTATGTATGTAGATAGGGACAGTGATACAGTATGTATGTAGATAGGGGACAGTGATACAGTATGTATATAGATAGGGGACAGTGATACAGTATGTATATAGATAGGGGACAGTGGACAGTGATACAGTATGTATGTAGATAGGGGGACAGTGTATATAGATAGGGGACAGTGATACAGTAGGGGACATGACAGTATGTATGTATATAGATAGGGGACAGTGATACAGTATGTATATAGATAGGGGACAGTGATACAGTATGTATATAGATAGGGGACAGTGATACAGTATGTATATAGATAGGGGACAGTGATACAGTATGTATATAGATAGGGGACAGTGATACAGTATGTATGTAGATAGGGGACAGTGATACAGTATGTATGTAGATAGGGGACAGTGATACAGTATGTATATAGATAGGGGACAGTGATACAGTAGTGATAGGGGGACAGTGATACAGTATGTATATAGATAGGGGACAGTGATACAGTGATACAGTATGTATATAGATAGGGGACAGTGACAGTAGTAGATAGGGGACAGTGATACAGTATGTATATAGATAGGGGACAGTGATACAGTATGTATATAGATAGGGGACAGTGATGTATGTGTAGATAGGGGACAGTGATACAGTATGTATGTAGATAGGGGACAGTGATACAGTATACAGTATATAGATAGGGGACAGTGATACAGTATGTATATAGATAGGGGACAGTGATACAGTATGTATGTAGATAGGGGACAGTGGAGTATGTATAGATAGGGGATGTGATAGTATGATAGATAGGGGACAGTGATACAGTATGTATATAGATAGGGGACAGTGATACAGTATGTATGATAGATAGGGGACAGTGATACAGTATGTATATAGATAGGGGACAGTGATACAGTATGTATGTAGATAGGGGACAGTGATACAGTATGTATATAGATAGGGGACAGTGATACAGTATGTATGTAGATAGGGGGGACAGTGATACAGTATGTATATAGATAGGGGACAGTGATACAGTATGTATGTAGATAGGGGGACAGTGATACAGTATGTATGTAGATAGGGGACAGTGATACAGTATGTATATAGATAGGGGACAGTGATACAGTAGTATGTATATAGATAGGGGACAGTGATACAGTATGTATATAGATAGGGGACAGTGATACAGTATGTATATAGATAGGGGACAGTGAGACAGTGATACAGTATGTATGTAGATAGGGGACAGTGATACAGTATGTATGTAGATAGGGGACAGTGATACAGTGATACAGTATGTATGTAGATAGGGGACAGTGATACAGTATGTATATAGATAGGGGACAGTGATACAGTATGTATATAGATAGGGGACAGTGATACAGTATGTATATAGATAGGGGACAGTGATACAGTATGTATATAGATAGGGGACAGTGATACAGTATGTATATAGATAGGGGACAGTGATACAGTATGTAGTGATACAGTATGTATATAGATAGGGGACAGTGATACAGTATGTATATAGATAGGGGACAGTGATACAGTATGTATATAGATAGGGGACAGTGATACAGTATGTATATAGATAGGGGACAGTGATACAGTATGTATATAGATAGGGGACAGTGATACAGTGATACAGTATGTATATAGATAGGGGACAGTGATACAGTATGTATATAGATAGGGGACAGTGATACAGTGATACAGTATGTATGTAGATAGGGGACAGTGATACAGTATGTATGTAGATAGGGGACAGTGATACAGTATGTATATAGATAGGGGACAGTGATACAGTATGTATATAGATAGGGGACAGTGATACAGTATGTATGTAGATAGGAGACAGTGATACAGTATGTATATAGATAGGGGACAGTGATACAGTATGTATGTAGATAGGGGACAGTGATACAGTGATACAGTATGTATGTAGATAGGGGACAGTGATACAGTGATACAGTATGTATATAGATAGGGGACAGTGATACAGTATGTATGTAGATAGGGGACAGTGATACAGTATGTATATAGATAGGGGACAGTGATACAGTATGTATGTAGATAGGGGACAGTGATACAGTATGTATGTAGATAGGGGACAGTGATACAGTATGTATGTAGATAGGGGACAGTGATACAGTATGTATGTAGATAGGGGACAGTGATACAGTATGTATATAGATAGGGGACAGTGATACAGTATGTATATAGATAGGGGACAGTGATACAGTGAGACAGTATGTATATAGATAGGGGACAGTGATACAGTATGTATGTCGATAGGGGACAGTGATACAGTATGTATGTAGATAGGGGACAGTGATACAGTATGTATATAGATAGGGGACAGTGATACAGTATGTATGTAGATAGGGGACAGTGATACAGTATGTATGTAGATAGGGGACAGTGATACAGTATGTATATAGATAGGGGACAGTGATACAGTATGTATATAGATAGGGGACAGTGATACAGTATGTATGTAGATAGGGGACAGTGATACAGTGATACAGTATGTATATAGATAGGGGACAGTGATACAGTATGTATGTAGATAGGGGACAGTGATACAGTATGTATGTAGATAGGGGACAGTGATACAGTATGTATATAGATAGGGGACAGTGATACAGTATGTATGTAGATAGGGGACAGTGATACAGTATGTATGTAGATAGGGGACAGTGATACAGTATGTATGTAGATAGGGGACAGTGATACAGTATGTATATAGATAGGGGACAGTGATACAGTATGTATGTAGATAGGGGACAGTGATACAGTATGTATATAGATAGGGGACAGTGATACAGTATGTATGTAGATAGGGGACAGTGATACAGTATGTATATAGATAGGGGACAGTGATACAGTATGTATATAGATAGGGGACAGTGATACAGTATGTATATAGATAGGGGACAGTGATACAGTATGTATGTAGATAGGGACAGGGGTGAGGGGGAGGACCTGGGTGGACAGGGGGTGTTCCTGGGTGGACAGGGGGTGGACAGGGGTGTTCCTGATTGGACAGGAGGTGTTCCTGGGTGGACAGGGGGTGGACAGGGGGTGTTCCTGGGTGGACAGGGGTGTTCCTGGGTGGACAGGGGTGTTCCTGAGTGGACAGGGGGTGTTCCTGGGTGGACAGGAGGTGTTCCTGGGTGGACAGGGGAGGACAGGGGGTGTTCCTGATTGGACAGGAGGTGTTCCTGTGAGGACAGGGGGTGTTCCTGATTGGACAGGAGGTGTTCCTGGGTGGACAGGGGGAGGACAGGGGTGTTCCTGATTGGACAGGGGTGTTCCTGGGTGGACAGGGGGTGTTCCTGGGGGACAGGGGTGTTCCTGGGTGGACAGGGGTGTTCCTGAGTGGACAGGGGATGTTCCTGGGTGGACAGGGGAGGACAGGGGTGTTCCTGATTGGACAGGGGGTGTTCCTGGGTGGACAGGGGGTGTTCCTGATTGGACAGGGGTGTTCCTGGGTGGACAGGGGTGTTCCTGGGGGACAGGGGGTGTTCCTGGGTGGACAGGGGTGTTCCTGATTGGACAGGAGGTGTTCCTGGGAGGACAGGGGGTGTTCCTGGGTGGACAGGGGTGTTTCTGATTGGACAGGGGGGCAGGGGTGTTCCTGTGTGGACAGGGGGAGGACAGGGGGTGTTCCTGTGTGGACAGGGGGTGTTCCTGGGTGGACAGGGGGAGGACAGGGGTGTTCCTGGGTGGACAGGGAGAGGACAGGGGTGTTCCTGGGTGGACAGGGGAGGACAGGGGTGTTCCTGGGTGGACAGGGGAGGACAGGGGTGTTCCTGATTGGACAGGGGTGGGGGGTAGGGGGTGTTCCTGGGAGGACAGGGGGTGTTCCTGATTGGACAGGGGGGGTAGGGGGTGTTCCTGGTTGGACAGGGGTGGACCTGTGTGGACAGGGGGAGGACAGGGGGTGTTCCTGATTGGACAGGGGGTTAGGGGGTGTTCCTGGGTGGACAGGGGGTGGACCTGTGTGGACAGGGGGAGGACAGGGGTGTTCCTGATTGGACAGGGGGACAGGGTGTGTTCCTGGGTGGACTTGGGGTGGACCTGTGTGGACAGGGGGAGGACAGGGGTGTTCCTGATTGGACAGGGGGGACAGGGGGTGTTCCTGGGTGGACAGGGGTGTTCCTGATTGGACAGGGGGTGGACAGGGGGTGTTCCTGGGTGGACTTGGGGTGGACAGGGGTGGACAGGGTGTGTTCCTGGGTGGACAGGGGTGTCCCTGAGTGGACAGGGGTGGACAGGGGTGGACAGGGGGAGGACAGGGGGTGGACAGGGGAGGACAGGGGGTGGACAGGGGGAGGACAGTGGGTGTTCCTGGGTGGACAGGGGGAGGACAGGGGTGGACATGGGGAGGACAAGGGGTGTTCCTGGGTGGACAGGGGGTGGACAGGGGCAGGACAGGGGAGGACAGGGGGTGGACTGGGGGTATTCCTGGGTGGACAGGGGAGGACAGGGGGTGGACAGGGGAGGACAGGGGAGGACAGGGGAGGACAGGGGGTGTTCCTGGGTGTTAATTCTGCTGCATTTAGTCTTTATTCTCGTTTTCCTGTGATCCATAGTACCACACACACTGATGTCTCTATCTATGTGTGTTTCAGAGTTGCTGGGAACAGCCAAGAGGGTCAATGTCAACTTCCAGGACACAGACGGGTGAGTGACACCACAGTCTATACATGCTGTCTATACACAGTCTATACACAGTCTATACATGCTGTCTATACACTGTCTATACACAGTCTATACACAGTCTACACATGCTGTCTATACACAGTCTATACACAGTCTATACATCGTCTATACACAGTCTATACACAGTCTATACACAGTCTATACACAGGCTATGTACATAGTCTATATACACAGTCTATATACAGTCTATACACAGTCTATACACAGTCTATACATAGTCTATACACAGTCTATATACACAGTCTATATACACAGTCTATATACAGTCTATACATGCTGTCTATATACACAGGCTATACACACAGTCTTTACACAGTCTATATACAGTCTATACACAGTCTATATACACAGTCTATAAACACAGTCTCTACACAGTCTATACACAGTCTATATACACAGTCTATACACAGTCTATACATGCTGTCTATACACAGTCTATATCAGTCTATACACAGTCTATACACAGTCTATATACACAGTCTATATACACAGTCTATATACATAGTCTATACACAGTCTATATACACAGTCTATACACAGTCTATACACAGTACACAGTCTATACACAGTCTATACACACTGTCTATACACAGTCTATACACAGTCTATATACATAGTCTATATACACAGTCTTTACACAGTCTATATACACAGTCTATACATGCTGTCTATACACAGTCTATATACAGTCTATACACAGTCTATACACAGTCTATATACACAGTCTATATACACAGTCTATATACATAGTCTATACACAGTCTATATACACAGTCTATATACAGTCTATATACACAGTCTATACATGCTGTATAAATACACAGTCTATACACAGTCTATATACACAGTCTATATATGCTGTCTATACACAGTCTATATACAGTCTATACACAGTCTATACACAGTCTATATACACAGTCTATACACAGTCTATATACACAGTCTATGCACAGTCTATACACAGTCTATATACACAGTCTATATACACAGTCTATATACAGTCTATACACACAGTCTATAAACACAGTCTATACACACAGACTATAAACACAGTCTATATACACAGTCTATACACCGTCTATAAACACAGTCTATGTAAACAGTCTATACACACACTATACACACGGTCTATACACACAGTCTATACACACAGTCTATACACACCGTCTATACACACCGTCTTTACACACAGTCTATAAACACAGTCTATACACAGTCTATAAACACAGTCTATAAACCCAGTCTATAAACACAGTCTATACACACAGTCTATAAACACAGTCTATAAACACAGTCTATAAACACAGTCTATAAACACAGTCTAACACAGTCTATAAACACAGTCTATAAACACAGTCTATAAACACAGTCTAACACAGTCTATAAACACAGTCTATACACACAGTCTATAAACACAGTCTATACACAGTCTATAAACACAGTCTATAAACCCAGTCTATAAACACAGTCTAACACAGTCTATAAACACAGTCTATACACACAGTCTATAAACACAGTCTAAACACAGTCTATAAACACAGTCTATACACACAGTCTATAAACACAGTCTAACACAGTCTATAAACACAGTCTATAAACCCAGTCTATAAACACAGTCTATACACAGTCTATACACACAGTCTATAAACACAGTCTAACACAGTCTAACACAGTCTATAAACACAGTCTATAAACCCAGTCTATAAACACAGTCTATACACAGTCTATAAACCCAGTCTATAAACCCAGTCTATAAACACAGTCTATAAACACAGTCTACACACAGTCTATACACACAGTCTATACACAGTCTATACACAGTCTATACACACAGTCTATAAACACAGTCTACACACAGTCTATACACACAGTCTATACACAGTCTATAAACACAGTCTATAAACACAGTCTAACACAGTCTATACACACAGTCTATAAACACAGTCTATAAACCCAGTCTATAAACACAGTCTATACACAGTCTATAAACACAGTCTATACACAGTCTATAAACACAGTCTATAAACACAGTCTATAAACACAGTCTATAAACACAGTCTATAAACACAGTTTATAAACACAGTCTAACACAGTCTATAAACACAGTCTATAAACACAGTCTATAAACACAGTCTATACACAGTCTATAAACACAGTCTATACACACAGTCTACACACAGTCTATAAACACAGTCTATAAACACAGTCTATAAACACAGTCTATACACAGTCTATAAACACAGTCTATACACACAGTCTATACACACAGTCTATAAACACAGTCTATAAACACAGTCTATAAACACAGTCTACACACAGTCTATAAACACAGTCTATAAACACAGTCTATAAACACAGTCTATACACACAGTCTATTAACACAGTCTATAAACACAGTCTATACACAGTCTATAAACACAGTCTATAAACACAGTCTATAAACACAGTCTACACACAGTCTATAAACACAGTCTATAAACACAGTCTATAAACACAGTCTATACACACAGTCTATAAACACAGTCTATTAACACAGTCTATAAACACAGTCTATACACAGTCTATAAACACAGTCTAACACAGTCTATAACACAGTCTATAAACACAGTCTATACACAGTCTATAAACACAGTCTATAAACACAGTCTATAAACACAGTCTATACACACAGTCTATACACAGTCTATAAACACAGTCTATATACACAGTCTATAAACACAGTCTAACACAGTCTATAAACCCAGTCTATAAACACAGTCTACACACAGTCTATAAACACAGTCTATAAACACAGTCTATACACACAGTCTATTAACACAGTCTATAAACACAGTCTATACACAGTCTATAAACACAGTCTATAAACACAGTCTATAAACACAGTCTATAAACCCAGTCTATAAACACAGTCTATAAACACAGTCTATAAACACAGTCTATAAACACAGTCTATAAACCCAGTCTATAAACACAGTCTATAAACACAGTCTATACACACAGTCTATAAACACAGTCTATAAACACAGTCTATATACACAGTCTATAAACACAGTCTATAAACACAGTCTATACACACAGTCTATAAACACAGTCTATAAACACAGTCTATAAACACAGTCTATAAACACAGTCTATAAACACAGTCTATAAACCCAGTCTATAAACACAGTCTATAAACCCAGTCTATAAACACAGTCTATAAACACAGTCTATAAACCCAGTCTATAAACACAGTCTATAAACACAGTCTATACACACAGTCTATACACACAGTCTATAAACCCAGTCTATAAACACAGTCTATAAACACAGTCTAACACAGTCTATAAACACAGTCTATAAACACAGTCTATAAACACAGTCTATAAACCCAGTCTATACACATAGTCTACATACACAGTCTATACACACTGTCTATACACAGTCTATACACAGTCTATACACAGTCTATATACACAGTCGATACACAGTCTATACACAGTCTTTATACACAGTCTATACACAGTCTATACACACAGTCTATATACACAGTCTATATACAAGAAGAACCTATACCTTTATATATTTACCATATATATATACTGCTCAAAGAAATAAAGGGAACACTTAAACAACACAATGTAACTCCAAGTCAATCACACTTCAAATCAAATCAAATCAAATTTATTTATATAGCCCTTCGTACATCAGCTGATATCTCAAAGTGCTGTACAGAAACCCAGCCTAAAACCCCAAACAGCAAACAATGCAGGTGTAAAAGCACGGTGGCTAGGAAAAACTCCCTAGAAAGGCCAAAACCTAGGAAGAAACCTAGAGAGGAACCAGGCTATGTGGGGTGGCCAGTCCTCTTCTGGCTGTGCCGGGTAGAGATTATAACAGAACATGACCAAGATGTTCAAATGTTCATAAATGACCAGCATGGTCGAATAATAATAAGGCAGAACAGTTGAAACTGGAGCAGCAGCACAGTCAGGTGGACTGGGGACAGCAAGGAGTCATCATGTCAGGTAGTCCTGGGGCACGGTCCTAGGGCTCAGGTCCTCCGAGAGAGAGAGAAAGAAAGAGAGAATTAGAGAGAGCATATGTGGGGTGGCCAGTCCTCTTCTGGCTGTGCCGGGTGGAGATTATAACAGAACGTGGCCAAGATGTTCAAATGTTCATAAATGACCAGCATGGTTGAATAATAGTAAGGCAGAACAGTTGAAACTGGAGCAGCAGCATGGCCAGGTGGACTGGGGACAGCAAGGAGTCATCATGTCAGGTAGTCCTGGGACATGGTCCTAGGGCCCAGGCCAGTTGAAACTGAGCAGCAGCATGGCCAGGTGGACTGGGGACAGCAAGGAGTCATCATGTCAGGTAGTCCTGGGGCATGGTCCTAGGGCTCAGGTCCTAAACCGAGAGAGAGAAAGAAAGAGAGAAGGAGAGAATTAGAGAACGCACACTTAGATTCACACAGGACACAGAATAGGACAGGAGAAACTCCAGATATAACAAACTGACCCTAGCCCCGACACATAAACTAATGCAGCATAAATACTGGAGGCTGAGACAGGAGGGGTCAGGAGACACTGTGGCCCCATCCGAGACACCCCGGACAGGGCCAAACAGGAAGGATATAACCCCACCCACTTTGCCAAAGCACAGCCCCCACACCACTAGAGGGATATCTTCAACCACCAACTTACCATCCTGAGACAAGGCCAGTCTATAGCCCACAAAGATCTCCGCCACGGCACAAACAGGGGGGCGCCAACCCAGACAGGCCGACCACAACAGTGAATCAACCCACCCAGGTGACGCAGTCCCCCCCAGGGACGGCATGAGAGAGCCCCAGTAAGCCAGTGATCAGCCCCGTAACAGGGTAGAGGCAGAGAATCCCAGTGGAAAGAGGGGAATCGGCCAGGCAGAGACAGCAAGGGCGGTTCGTTGCTCCAGAGCCTTTCCGTCTCACCTTCCCACAGTCCTGGGCCAGACTACACTCAATCATATGACCCACTGAAGAGATGAGTCTTCAGTAAAGACTTAAAGGTTGAGACCGAGTTTGCGTCTCTGACATGGGTAGGCAGACCATTCCATAAAAATGGAGCTCTATAGGAGAAAGCCCTGCCTCCAGCTGTTTGCTTAGAAATTCTAGGGACAATTAGGAGGCCTGCAGTCTTGTGACCGTAGCGTCGTGTAGGTATGTACGGCAGGACCAAATCAGAGAGATAGGTAGGAGCAAGCCCATGTAATGCTTTGTAGGTTAGCAGTAAACCTTGAAATCAGCCCTTGCTTTGACAGGAAGCCAGTGTAGAGAGGCTAGCACTGGAGTAATATGATCACATTTTTGGTTCTAGTCAGGATTCTAGCAGCCGTATTCAGCACTAACTGAAGTTTATTTAGTGCTTTATCCAGGTAGCCGGAAAATAGAGCATTGCAGTAGTCTAACCTAGAAGTGACAAAAGCATGGATTAATTTTTCTGCATAATTTTTGGACAGAAAGTTTCTGATTTTTGCAATGTTACGTAGATGGAAAAAAGCTGTCCTCGAAATGGTCTTGATATGTTCTTCAAAAGAGAGATCAGGGTCCAGAGTAACGCCGAGGTCCTTCACAGTTTTATTTGAGACGACTGTACAACCATTAAGATTAATTGTCAGATTCAACAGAAGATCTCTTTGTTTCTTGGGACCTAGAACAAGCATCTCTGTTTTGTCCGAGTTTAATAGTAGAAAGTTTGCAGCCATCCACTTCCTTATGTCTGAAACACATGCTTCTAGCGAGGGCAATTTTGGGGCTTCACCATGTTTCATTGAAATGTACAGCTGTGTGTCATCCGCATAGCAGTGAAAGTTTACATTATGTTTTCGAATAACATCCCCAAGAGGTAAAATATATAGTGAAAACAATAGTAGTCCTAAAACAGAACCTTGAGGAACACCGAAATTTACAGTTGATTTGTCAGAGGACAAACCATTCACAGAGACAAACTGATATCTTTCCGACAGATAAGATCTAAACCAGGCCAGAACATGTCCGTGTAGACCAATTTGGGTTTCCAATCTCTCCAAAAGAATGTGGTGATCGATGGTATCAAAAGCAGCACTAAGGTCTAGGAGCACGAGGACAGATGCAGAGCTCGGTCCGTTGCCATTAAAATGTCATTTACCACCTTCACAAGTGCCGTCTCAGTGCTATGATGGGGTCTAAAACCAGACTGAAGCATTTCGTATACATTGTTTGTCTTCAGGAAGGCAGTGAGTTGCTGCGCAACAGCCTTCTCTAAAATTTTTGAGAGGAATGGAAGATTCGATATAGGCCGATAGTTTTTTATATTTTCTGGGTCAAGGTTTGGCTTTTTCAAGAGAGGCTTTATTACTGCCACTTTTAGTGAGTTTGGTACACATCCAGTGGATAGAGAGCCGTTTATTATGTTCAACATAGGAGGGCCAAGCACAGGAAGCAGCTCTTTCAGTAGTTTAGTTGGAATAGGGTCCAGTATGCAGCTTGAAGGTTTAGAGGCCATGATTATTTTCATCATTGTGTCAAGAGATATAGTACTAAAAGACTTGAGCGTCTCTCTTGATCCTAGGTCCTGGCAGAGTTGTGCAGACTCAGGACAACTGAGGTTTGGAGGAATACGCAGGTTTAAAGAGGAGTCCGTAATTTGCTTTCTAATAATCATAATCTTTTCCTCAAAGAAGTTCATGAATTTATCACTGCTAAAGTGAAAGTCATCCTCTCTTGGGGAATGCTGCTTTTTAGTTAGCTTTGCGACAGTATCTAAAAAGGAATTTCGGATTGTTCTTATTTTCCTCAATTAAGTTAGAAAAATAGGATGATCGAGCAGCAGTAAGGGCTCTTCGGTACTGCACACAGTCTATACCGTCCTTCCAAGCTAGTCGGAAGACTTCCAGTTTGGTGTGGCGCCATTTCCGTTCCAATTTTCTGGAAGCTTGCTTCAGAGCTCGGGTATTTTCTGTGTACCAGGGAGCTAGTTTCTTATGAGACATTTTTTTAGTTTTTAGGGGTGCAACTGCATCTAGGGTATTGCGCAAGGTTAAATTGAGATACTCAGTTAGGTGGTTAACGGATTTTTGTCCTCTGGCGTCCTTGGGTAGGCAGAGGGAGTCTGGAAGGGCATCAAGGAATCTTTGTGTTGTCTGTGAATTTATAGCACGACTTTTGATGTTCCTTGGTTGGGGTCTGAGCTGATTATTTGTTGCAATTGCAAACGTAATAAAATGTGAAATCAAACTGTCCACGTAGGAAGCAACACTGATTGACAATAAATTTCACACGCTGTTGTGCAAATGGAATAGACAACAGGTGGAAATTATAGGCAATTAGCAAGACACCCCCAATAAAGGAGTGGTTCTGCAGGTGGTGACCACAGACCACTTCTCAGTTCCTATGCTTCCTGGCTGATGTTTTGGTCACTTTTGAATGCTGGCGGTGCTTTCATTCTAGTGGTAGCATGAGACGGAGTCTACAACCCACACAAGTGGCTCAGGTAGTGCAGCTCATCTGTGGATGGCAACAACCCAGCAGCAGGACCGCTACCTCCACCTTTGTGCAAGGAGGAGCAGGAGGAGCACTGCCAGAGCCCTGCAAAATGACCTCCAGCAGGCCACAAATGTTCATGTGTCTGCTCAAACGGTCAGAAACAGACTCCATGAGGGTGGTATGAGGGCCCGACGTCCACAGGTGGGGGTTGGGCTTACAGCCCAACACCGTGCAGGACGTTTGGCATTTGCCAGAGAACACCAAGATTGGCAAATTTGCCACTGGCGCCCTGTGCTCTTCACAGATGTAAGCAGGTTCACACTGAGCACATGACAGACGTGACAGTCTGGAGACGCCGTGGAGAACGTTCTGCTGCCTGCAACATCCTCCAGCATGACCGGTTTGGCGGTGGGTCAGTCATGGTGTGGGGTGGCATTTCTTTGGGGGCCGCACAGCCCTCCATGTGCTCGCCAGAGGTAGCCTGACTGCCATTAGGTAAGACCATATGAGACCATATGCTGGTGCGGGTTGGCCCTGGGTTCCTCCTAATACAAGACAATGCTAGACCTCATGTGGCTGGAGTGTGTTAGCAGTTCCTGCAAGAGGAAGGCATTGATGCTATGGACTGGCCCGCCCGTTCCCCAGACCTGAATCCAATTGAGCACATCTGGGACATCATGTCTCGCTCCATTGCACCACAGACTGTCCAGGAGTTGGCGGATGCTTTAGTCCAGGTCTGGGAGGAGATCCCTGAGGAGACCATCCGCCACCTCATCAGGAGCATGCCCAGGCGTTGTAGGGAGGTCATACAGGCACGTGGAGGCCACACACACTACTGAGCCTCATTTTGACTTGTTTTAAGGACATTACATCAAAGTTGGATCAGCCTGTAGTGTGGGTTTCCACTTTAATTTAGAGTGTGACTCCAAATCCAGACCTCCATGGGTTGATACATTTGATTTCCATTGATAATTTTTGTGTGATTTTGTTGTCAGCACATTCAACTATGTAAAGACAAAAGTATTTAATAAGAATATTTCATTCATTCAGATCTAGGATGTGTTATTTTAGTGTTCCCTTTATTTTTTTGAGCAGTGTATATATATATATATACTTCAACATCAATGAGAAACAGGGAGAGAAAAGGAGAGGAAATGAGAGAGAGAAAGAGAGAGAAAATGAGAGAGAGAGAGAGAAAAGGAGAGAGAGAGAGAGAAAAGGAGAGAGAGAGAGAGAAAAGGAGAGAGAGAGAGAGAAAAGGAGAGAAAGAGAGAGAAAAGGAGAGAGAGAGAGAGAAAAGGAGAGAGAGAAAAGGAGAGAAAGAGAGAGAAAAGGAGAGAAAGAGAGAGAAAAGGAGAGAGAGAAAGAGAGAAAAGGGAGAGAGAAAAGAGAAGAGAGAGAGAGAGAAAAGGAGAGAGAGAGAGAAAAGGAGAGAGAGAGAGAGAAAAGGAGAGAAAGAGAGAAAAGGAGAGAGAGAGAGAGAAAAGGAGAGAGAGAAAAGGAGAGAAAGAGAGAGAAAAGGAGAGAAAGAGAGAGAAAAGAGAGAGAGAAAGAGAGAAAAGGAGAGAGAGAAAAGGAGAGAGAGAGAGAGAAAAGGAGAGAGAGAGAGAGAAAAGGAGAGAGAGAAAAGGAGAGAGAGAAAAGGAGAGAAAGAGAGAGAAAATGAGAGAGAGAGAGAGAAAAGGAGAGAAAGAGAGAGAAAAGGAGAGAGAGAAAAGGAGAGAGAGAGAGAGAAAAGGAGAGAGAGAAAAGGAGAGAGAGAAAAGGAGAGAGAGAAAAGGAGAGAGAGAAAGGAGAGAGAGAGAGAGAAAAGGAGAGAGAGAAAAGGAGAGAGAGAAAAGGAGAGAAATAGAGAGAAAAGAAGAGAGAGAGAGAGAAAAGGAGAGAAAGAGAGAGAAAAGGGGAGAGAGAGAGAGAAAAGGAGAGAGAGAGAGAAAAGGAGAGAAAGAGAGAAAAGGAGAGAGAGAGAGAAAAGGAGAGAGAGAAAAGGAGAGAGAGAGAGAAAAGGAGAGAGAGAGAGAAAAGGAGAGAGAGAGAGAAAAGGAGAGAGAGAAAAGGAGAGAGAGAGAGATAAAAGGAGAGAGAGAGAGAAAAGGAGAGAAAGTGAGAGGAAAGAGAGAAAAGGAGAGAGAGAAAAGGAGAGAAAGAGAGAGAAAAGGAGAGAGAGAAAGAGAGAAAAGGAGAGAGAGAAAAGGAGAGAAAGAGAGAGAAAAGGAAAGAAAGTGAGAGAAAAGGAGAGAAAGGAGAGAAAAGGAGAGAGAGAAAGAGAGAAAAGGAGAGAGAGAAAAGGAGAGAAAGAGAGAGAAAAGGAGAGAGAGAAAAGGAGAGAGAAAAGGAGAGAGAGAAAAGGAGAGAGAGAGAGAGAAAAGGAGAGAGAAAAGGAGAGAGAGAAAAGGAGAGAGAAAAGGAGAGAGAGAAAAGGAGAGAGAGAGAGAGAAAAGGAGAGAGAGAGAGAGAAAAGGAGAGAGAGAAAATGAGAGAGAGAAAAGGAGAGAGAGAGAAAAGGAGAGAAAGTGAGAGAAAAGGAGAGAGAGAAAATGAGAGAGAGAAAAGGAGAGAGAGAGAGAGAAAAGGAGAGAGAGAAAATGAGAGGGAGAAAAGGAGAGAGAGAGGGACAAAGAGGAGGATAGAGCGATAGGGATAGATGAAGAGATAGAGAAAGGGTTAGAGGCTCCAGGGAAGAGGTGTCTTATTATGGGATCTAGGTCACCCCCCCTCGCGCACACACACACACACACACACACACACACACACACACACACACACACACACACACACACACACACACACAGTGAGAAGGGATGAAGTTACACAGTAAAGAGATGAGGGATGGTGGATTAATGGATACAGACCCCCTAGAACTATAGATTTATTCACTATGGTTACAGACCCCCTAGAACTATAGATTTATTCACTATGGATACAGACCCCCTAGAACTATAGATTTAATCACTATGGTTACAGAACCCCCTAGAACTATAGATTTAATCACTATGGTTACAGACCCCCTAGAACTATAGATTCATTCACTATGGATACAGACCCACTAGAACTATAGGTTTAATCACTATGGTTACAGACCCCCTAGAACTATAGATTTATTCACTATGGTTACAGACCCCCTAGAACTATAGGTTTAATCACTATGGTTACAGAACCCCCTAGAACTATAAGATTTAATCACTATGGTTACAGACCCACTAGAACTATAGGTTTAATCACTATGGTTACAGACCCACTATGTGTGTGTGTGTGTGTGTGTGTGTGTGTGTGTGTGTGTGTGTGTGTGTGTGTGTGTAGGTTGTCTCCTCTGCACCATGCTGCTCTGAGCGGCAACAAGGAGCTGATCTCTCTACTGTTGGAGGCTCAGGCCACAGTGGACATTAAGGACCAGAACGGTAACACACACACACACACACACACACACACACACACACACACACACACACTCTCTCTCTCTCTCTCTCTCTCTCTCTCTCCATCTTCTCTCTGGTGTTGGAGGCTCAGGTCACAGTGGACATTAAGGACCAGAACGGTAACACACACACACACACACACACACACACACACACACACACACACACACACACACACACACACACACTCTCTCTCTCTCTCTCTCCATCTTCTCTCTACTGTTGGAGGCTCAGGCCACAGTGGACATTAAGGACCAGAACGGTCACACACACACACACACACACACACACACACACACACACACACACACACACACACACACACACTCTCTCTCTCTCTCTCTCTCTCTCTCTCTCTCTCTCTCTCCATCTTCTCTCTACTGTTGGAGGCTCAGGCCACAGTGGACATTAAGGACCAGAACGGTAACACACACACACACACACACACACACACACACACAGACACACACACACACACACACACACACACACACTCTCTCTCCATCTTCTCTCTGGTGTGTTGTGGGTCGTAGTCTGATTCTGTGTGTTCCTCTGGTGTGTTGTGGGTCGTAGTCTGATTCTGTGTGTTCCTCTGGTGTGTTGTGGGTCGTAGTCTGATTCTGTGTGTTCCTCTGGTGTGTTGTGGGTCGTAGTCTGATTCTGTGCGTTCCTCTGGTGTGTTGTGGGTCGTAGTCTGATTCTGTGCGTTCCTCTGGTGTGTTGTGGGTCGTAGTCTGATTCTGTGTGTTCCTCTGATGTGTTGTGGGTCGTAGTCTGATTCTGTTTGTTCCTCTGATGTGTTGTGGGTCGTAGTCTGATTCTGTGTGTTCCTCTGGTGTGTTGTGGGTCGTAGTCTGATTCTGTGTGTTCCTCTGGTGTGTTGTGGGTCGTAGTCTGATTCTGTGTGTTCCTCTGTGTGTTGTGGGTCGTAGTCTGATTCTGTGTGTTCCTCTGGTGTGTTGTGGGTCGTAGTCTGATTCTGTGTGTTCCTCTGGTGTGTTGTGGGTCGTAGTCTGATTCTGTGTGTTCCTCTGGTGTGTTGTGGGTCGTAGTCTGATTCTGTGTGTTCCTCTGGTGTGTTGTGGGTCGTAGTCTGATTCTGTGTGTTCCTCTGGTGTGTTGTGGGTCGTAGTCTGATTCTGTGTGTTCCTCTGGTGTGTTGTGGGTCGTAGTCTGATTCTGTGTGTTCCTCTGGTGTGTTGTGGGTCGTAGTCTGATTCTGTGTGTTCCTCTGGTGTGTTGTGGGTCGTAGTCTGATTCTGTGTGTTCCTCTGGTGTGTTGTGGGTCGTAGTCTGATTCTGTGTGTTCCTCTGGTGTGTTGTGGGTCGTAGTCTGATTCTGTGTGTTCCTCTGATGTGTTGTGGGTCGTAGTCTGATTCTGTGTGTTCCTCTGGTGTGTTGAGGGTCGTAGTCTGATTCTGTGTGTTCCTCTGATGTGTTGTGGGGTCGTAGTCTGATTCTGTTTGTTCCTCTGTGGTTGCCGTAGGTATGCGTCCACTGCACTACGCGGCGTGGCAGGGGAAGACTGAGCCAATGAAAATGCTCCTGAAGGCGGGATCATCAGTCAACATCCAATCAGACGAGGGCCAGATCCCACTGCACCTATCAGCACAGCACGGACATTACGACGGGGTGACGCCATACACACGATACACACACACATCGACACACACAACGGCACACACACAACGGCACACAAACACAACGACACACAAACACAACGATACACACACACACAACGGCACACACACACAACGACACAAACACACCGACACACACACACACTCACAACGACACACAGACACACCCACAATGACACACACAGACACAACAACACACACAGACACACACACACAACGACAAAAACACACAGACACACCGACACACCGACACACACACACACACAGAACGACACACAAACACACACAACGACACACACACACACACAACGACACACACCAGACACACACACACACACACACAATGACACACACGACACACACAGACACACACACAACGACACATCATAAAATGTGGTGTTCCTCACGGTTCTGTTCGAGGTCCACTGTGTTTTCTGCCAACGACTGAAACAGCTGTTAGATCAGCACGGTTGTAATGCTCCGGGTGTCGTGGAGACACCCAGTCTCCGTGGAAACGCAGGAGACAGAGAGTGCAATGCTGTGTGCTCTTTAAAATGCACCAACGCACCACAGGGTGCTCACATACCTTAAGGAACATTTTGACATTTGCTGTATGGTTAGTGAGAAAGTCCATATTGCAAATGTACGGTCCCTTACTAGACGTCCGAAAACGTTTGTAAAATTCGCGGACGACGTCGGGCCGAGCGGCAGGGCCAGACCTACCGGGAAGTCATCAAATGAACTTTGTCGGACATTCGGTTTCCGTTTGATAAAATAATCACATTTTGGTCATTTTTCCGCTGTCCCGGAAAATCCCACAAGAGGGCATAAGCAATCATATTGCAATTGGACAAAACATCTCGAAAACGGAAAATATTTTGAAGCAGAAACTTGGTGAGCGTAGGTTTGGCATAATGGGCAGTTGGCCCCGAACAAGATGGCGTCTAGGCCTCAACGGTTTTTGAGTTATGGCCATTTATCTGGGATTAAAGGTCCAAAATGAAAATAGAGAAATTTATTTTTCCACTTCACGTCAAAGTCAAGGAGCCTCCGGTGTCAATAAAAAAAGAACCAGCCATTTATCTATCGTCATTTAAGAGAAATCGTACAATGACAGATTGGTGATGTTCAAAGATAGGTTGTTTTTTTTTCAACGGTTACAGATCCAGTTGCAGGGTGTTCTTACGAATCTTTTTAAAGTGTGCTGCGGAGCTCTGCGAGATTTCTGTGATTTTCTATGATTTTCTGAAATAACACACACTCACTAAACCCTCCGTAAATAACTCAGTTCTTAACGTAAAGACTTAAAACTCAGGATTCTGTAAAGGCATACCCCAATCAGGATATGAGTTTATTTATAGCTTCCTGTGCCAACCGGAAGTGCCTTACATGGTGTCACAGTGGCAGTTTCCAAGGGTTAAAAAGGTCAGATCTTTCAAAACTTCATATGTGTGATTAGGCAACCCCCATAAACTGTAAATCAGTCATTTCTCCCAACAGATCTCAAAGAAAAGCTCCCTCACACACACACAGGAAGGATGGAGTGACAAAGTGCGGTGCTTAGAGACACAGAGAGCAGGCAATGGCATTACCATAATCCCTAGGCCGTGCCGAGTTCAACGAGATATCCCGCTTGACCGTAGCTCGCTCGGTCTAAGCGCAGCGACCATTAGAATAGTAGGCCCAAAATGAAGCCTGCCCCACAACGTCATTTGCTTTTGGGTGACAGTGAGAGAACCGTTAGGGTGAGAAGCACAATTCGACCTCAGGTACGTCCCTAAGGTCCTCCCGATCTGTGCAAGCCTAACCTTGACCGTGTGGCATTAACCCTTAATAGTTAAAAGAAGGTGTTTACTTCAAAGAGTTTGCATTGACTTCTCTCCCCATAGGAATACATTGCCTGCACCCCTAAATTCAACCTGAAGCCTATATGGGTTATGAATGCCGTATGAACCTGTTTTCGGTAACAGTCCATCAGGCCAGTATGAGGTCTACCTGTGTTGATTCTGAGCTTCCTGGACCAACCGGAAGTGGTTAAAATCACCCTAAAAGTGTTTATCCATACCCTGCCTGCAGTTTGATAGACATAGTGCATTCAACCCTGTGTAAATCAGTCAGTTCTTAACGTAAGGACTTAAAACTCAGGATTCTGTAAAAGCATACCCCAATGAGGATATGTGTTGATTTAGCTTCCTAGCTTCCTGTGCCAACCGGAAGTGCCATAATTGGTGTCTCAGGGGCTGTTTCGAGGGGTTAAAAAAGTCAGATCTTTCCAAAACTGCATAAATGTGATTAGGCAACCCCCATGAACTGTAAATCAGTCATTTTTCCCATAAAATTTCAAAGGAAAACTAAATCACACACAGCTTGGAAGTAGGGACCTATTGGGGTGTGTAGAGACATACACTGCCTGCATTAGTTAACCTTGTTGGAACTTTTAAAGAACCGTCAGACCTAGAGTTCCGAAACTTTAGAATCCTGTTCTAGACCTCAGGTCGATAGGGCGTGGTGAGTTACGTGGCTCTAGAAGGTTCTCGGACCGAGAAACAGCCTTGTACATTTGCAATGACTTCAATTCATTTTTGCATCACGAAAATGACGACATTTAGAAATGTCCCAGAGTCGCAAGACTAGGTGCATTGCGACCGTCTCGGCCCATATTGACAGACCCCAACGTTTCTGTCCGATAGCTCATGTCCGATAGCTCAAGTCATGGAAAAAAGTGGATTTTCAGCACCAATTAGGGTTTTGCTCGGACACCAAATGACCTATCAACCCGAAACTTGGTATTCAGGGTCGCCTCAGCTAGGCCTACACATAACATAAGAAATGGACCCGCAGCTAGAACGTAACTACATGTTTTATGTTTTTTTTATGGTTTGAACCGAAGGCGTTGTGAATTTTGGGCCAGCTCTGAAGTATGTGATAGTTGGCTACTAAACGAGTTGGAAAAAGGGGGTTTGGTGTCAGTTTGTATCAGTTTTGACTGATGGACGGTGACTTGCTGGTGACTCTTGTCCATTTGCAATATGTTTAAACAGTGAGGTACCATCACCAAAGTGACATTCTGAAATCAACCCTAACGAGCGATTGAGAAGAACCAGAGTCACTGCCCAGCCATCCCGAGTTCATCGGGCCAGTCAATTTCGCATTCCTGCAGGATTTTTATAGCATGACAAATTCGTGATGGTAAATGCCCATTGAACCATATTGCAAATGCACAGTGACTTAGCAAAAGTGAGAAAACATAAACAAATGGACATAATGAAATCAACACAACGAGCACTGGAGAAGACCCACTATCAATTCCCGGCCATTCTGTGTTCATCAGGCCAGTGAATGTTGCATTTCTTCAGGATTTTTGAGCATGACAAATTCGTGATGGTAAATGCCCATTGAAACATATTGCAAATGCACGTGCATTTGCAATATGATTCTATAGTGAAAAAAGACATCACCAAATGGACATGATGAAGTCAACACAACGAGCGATGGAAAGGAGCAACTATCACTGCCAGGCCATTCTGTGTTCATCAGGCCAGTCAATTTTGCATTTTTGCAGGATTTTTGAGCATATCAAATTTCTTATGGCAAAAAGTGACTTTTGACTTTGACTTTTGACTTCCTATGAAATCATATTGCAAATGGACAAATCATATTCCTTATGCACAAGTAAAAAAAAATTATGATAATAAAATTTTTACAAAAGCATATTCATACAGTTCTTACACATTAATTGATATAAAATCGAAACAACGGTCCAGAAAGCACTTTTTTTACGAGGGTGATACGTTTCTTTTTTTAAAGTTCACATTTTCGACTTTTGACTTCCTATGAAATCATATTGGAAATGGACAAAACATATTCCTTATGCACAAGTTTAAAAAAAATAAAAAAATTAATGATAATAAAATACGACTAAAGTATGTTGATACAGTTATACGTGTGTAATTGACACAAAAATCGAAAGAATTTTGAAAAACGGTCCAGAAAGCACATTTTTAAGGGTGTGTGAAGTTTTTTTTATAAAATGTTGCTATTTTTGACTATTGACTTCCTATGAAATCATATTGCAAATGGACAAAACATATTCCTTATGCGCAAGTAAACCCAGTGTATCTCTCTGTCTCTCTGTGTTCAGTCTGAGATGTTGCTGCAGTCTAACCCCGTGTATCTCTCTGTCTCTCTGTGTTCAGTCTGAGATGTTGCTGCAGTCTAACCCCGTGTATCTCTCTGTCTCTCTGTGTTCAGTCTGAGATGTTGCTGCAGTCTAACCCCGTGTATCTCTCTGTCTCTCTGTGTTCAGTCTGAGATGTTGCTGCAGCACCAGTCTAACCCCGTGTATCTCTCTGTCTCTCTGTGTTCAGTCTGAGATGTTGTCCCAGTCTAACCCTGTGTATCTCTCTGTCTCTTTGTGTTCAGTCTGAGATGTTGTCCCAGTCTAACCCCGTGTATCTCTCTCTGTCTCTCTGTGTTCAGTCTGAGATGTTGCTGCAGGCTAACCCTGTGTATCTCTCTGTCTCTCTGTGTTCAGTCTGAGATGTTGTCCCAGTCTAACCCTGTGTATCTCTCTCTGTCTCTCTGTGTTCAGTCTGAGATGTTGCTGCAGTCTAACCCTGTGTATCTCTGTCTCTCTGTGTTCAGTCTGAGATGTTGCTGCAGTCTAACCCTGTGTATCTCTCTGTCTCTCTGTGTTCAGTCTGAGATGTTGCTGCAGTCTAACCCTGTGTATCTCTCTGTCTCTCTGTGTTCAGTCTGAGATGTTGTCCCAGTCTAACCCTGTGTATCTCTCTGTCTCTCTGTGTTCAGTCTGAGATGTTGTCCCAGTCTAACCCCGTGTATCTCTCTCTGTCTCTCTGTGTTCAGTCTGAGATGTTGCTGCAGTCTAACCCTGTGTATCTCTCTGTCTCTCTGTGTTCAGTCTGAGATGTTGTCCCAGTCTAACCCTGTGTATCTCTCTGTCTCTCTGTGTTCAGTCTGAGATGTTGCTGCAGTCTAACCCTGTGTATCTCTGTCTCTCTGTGTTCAGTCTGAGATGTTGCTGCAGTCTAACCCTGTGTATCTCTCTGTCTCTCTGTGTTCAGTCTGAGATGTTGTCCCAGTCTAACCCTGTGTATCTCTCTGTCTCTCTGTGTTCAGTCTGAGATGTTGCTGCAGTCTAACCCTGTGTATCTCTCTGTCTCTCTGTGTTCAGTCTGAGATGTTGCTGCAGTCTAACCCTGTGTATCTCTCTGTCTCTCTGTGTTCAGTCTGAGATGTTGCTGCAGTCTAACCCTGTGTATCTCTCTGTCTCTCTGTGTTCAGTCTGAGATGTTGTCCCAGTCTAACCCCGTGTAGCTCTCTGTCTCTCTGTGTTCAGTCTGAGATGTTGCTGCAGTCTAACCCCGTGTATCTCTCTGTCTCTCTGTGTTCAGTCTGAGATGTTGCTGCAGTCTAACCCTGTGTATCTCTCTGTCTCTCTGTGTTCAGTCTGAGATGTTGTCCCAGTCTAACCCTGTGTATCTCTCTGTCTCTCTGTGTTCAGTCTGAGATGTTGCTGCAGTCTAACCCTGTGTATCTCTCTCTGTCTCTCTGTGTTCAGTCTGAGATGTTGCTGCAGTCTAACCCTGTGTATCTCTCTGTCTCTCTGTGTTCAGTCTGAGATGTTGCTGCAGTCTAACCCTGTGTATCTCTCTGTCTCTCTGTGTTCAGTCTGAGATGTTGCTGCAGTCTAACCCCGTGTATCTCTCTGTCTCTCTGTGTTCAGTCTGAGATGTTGCTGCAGTCTAACCCTGTGTATCTCTTTGTCTCTCTGTGTTCAGTCTGAGATGTTGCTGCAGTCTAACCCTGTGTATCTCTCTGTCTCTCTGTGTTCAGTCTGAGATGTTGTCCCAGTCTAACCCTGTGTATCTCTCTGTCTCTCTGTGTTCAGTCTGAGATGTTGCTGCAGTCTAACCCTGTGTATCTCCCTGTCTCTCTGTGTTCAGTCTGAGATGTTGCTGCAGTCTAACCCTGTGTATCTCTCTGTCTCTCTGTGTTCAGTCTGAGATGTTGCTGCAGTCTAACCCCGTGTATCTCTCTGTCTCTCTGTGTTCAGTCTGAGATGTTGTCCCAGTCTAACCCTGTGTATCTCTCTGTCTCTCTGTGTTCAGTCTGAGATGTTGCTGCAGCACCAGTCTAACCCTGTGTATCTCTCTGTCTCTCTGTGTTCAGTCTGAGATGTTGTCCCAGTCTAACCCCGTGTATCTCTCTGTCTCTCTGTGTTCAGTCTGAGATGTTGTCCCAGTCTAACCCTGTGTATCTCTCTGTCTCTCTGTGTTCAGTCTGAGATGTTGTCCCAGTCTAACCCTGTGTATCTCTCTGTCTCTCTGTGTTCAGTCTGAGATGTTGTCCCAGTCTAACCCTGTGTATCTCTCTGTCTCTCTGTGTTCAGTCTGAGATGTTGCTGCAGTCTAACCCTGTGTATCTCTCCCTGTCTCTCTGTGTTCAGTCTGAGATGTTGCTGCAGTCTAACCCTGTGTATCTCTCTGTCTCTCTGTGTTCAGTCTGAGATGTTGCTGCAGTCTAACCCTGTGTATCTCTCTGTCTCTCTGTGTTCAGTCTGAGATGTTGCTGCAGTCTAACCCTGTGTATCTCTCTGTCTCTCTGTGTTCAGTCTGAGATGTTGTCCCAGTCTAACCCCGTGTATCTCTCTGTCTCTCTGTGTTCAGTCTGAGATGTTGCTGCAGTCTAACCCCGTGTATCTCTCTGTCTCTCTGTGTTCAGTCTGAGAGTCTGAGATGTTGTCCCAGTCTAACCCTGTGTATCTCTCTGTCTCTCTGTGTTCAGTCTGAGATGTTGTCTCTCTGTGTTCAGTCTGAGATGTTAACCCCTGTGTATCTCTCTGTCTCTCTGTGTTCAGTCTGAGATGTTGCTGCAGTCTAACCCTGTGTATCTCTGTCTCTCTGTGTTCAGTCTGAGATGTTGTCCCAGTCTAACCCTGTGTATCTCTCTGTCTCTCTGTGTTCAGTCTGAGATGTTGCTGCAGTCTAACCCTGTGTATCTCTCTGTCTCTCTGTGTTCAGTCTGAGATGTTGTCCCAGTCTAACCCTGTGTATCTCTCTGTCTCTCTGTGTTCAGTCTGAGATGTTGCTGCAGTCTAACCCCGTGTATCTCTCTGTCTCTCTGTGTTCAGTCTGAGATGTTGCTGCAGTCTAACCCTGTGTATCTCTCTGTCTCTCTGTGTTCAGTCTGAGATGTTGTCCCAGTCTAACCCTGTGTATCTCTCTCTGTCTCTCTGTGTTCAGTCTGAGATGTTGCTGCAGTCTAACCCTGTGTATCTCTCTGTCTCTCTGTGTTCAGTCTGAGATGTTGTCCCAGTCTAACCCTGTGTATCTCTCTGTCTCTCTGTGTTCAGTCTGAGATGTTGCTGACCCTGTGTATCTCTCTGTCTCTCTGTGTTCAGTCTGAGATGTTGCCAGTCTAACCCTGTGTATCTCTCTGTCTCTCTGTGTTCAGTCTGAGATGTTGTCCCAGTCTAACCCTGTGTATCTCTCTGTCTCTCTGTGTTCAGTCTGAGATGTTGTCCCAGTCTGTGTATCTCTCTGTCTCTCTGTGTTCAGTCTGAGATGTTGCTGCAGTCTAACCCTGTGTATCTCTCTGTCTCTCTGTGTTCAGTCTGAGATGTTGTCCCAGTCTAACCCTGTGTATCTCTCTGTCTCTCTGTGTTCAGTCTGAGATGTTGTCTGTGTTCAGTCTAACCCTGTGTATCTCTCTCTGTCTCTCTGTGTTCAGTCTGAGATGTTGCTGCAGTCTAACCCTGTGTATCTCTCTGTCTCTCTGTGTTCAGTCTGAGATGTTGTCCCAGTCTAACCCTGTGTATCTCTCTGTCTCTCTGTGTTCAGTCTGAGATGTTGCTGCAGTCTAATCTCTGTCTCTCTGTGTTCAGTCTGAGATGTTGTAGTCTAACCCTGTGTATCTCTGTCTCTCTGTGTTCAGTCTGAGATGTTGTCCCAGTCTAACCCTGTGTATCTCTCTGTCTCTCTGTGTTCAGTCTGAGATGTTGCTGCAGTCTAACCCTGTGTATCTCTCTGTCTCTCTGTGTTCAGTCTGAGATGTTGCTGCAGTCTAACCCTGTGTATCTCTCTGTCTCTCTGTGTTCAGTCTGAGATGTTGTCCCAGTCTAACCCTGTGTATCTCTCTGTCTCTCTGTGTTCAGTCTGAGATGTTGCTGCAGTCTAACCCTGTGTATCTCTCTGTCTCTCTGTGTTCAGTCTGAGATGTTGCCCAGTCTAACCCTGTGTATCTCTCTGTCTCTCTGTGTTCAGTCTGAGATGTTGCTGCAGTCTAACCCTGTGTATCTCTGTCTCTCTGTGTTCAGTCTGAGATGTTGCTGCAGTCTAACCCTGTGTATCTCTCTGTCTCTCTGTGTTCAGTCTGAGATGTTGTCCCAGTCTAACCCTGTGTATCTCTCTGTCTCTCTGTGTTCAGTCTGAGATGTTGCTGCACCAGTCTAACCCTGTGTATCTCTCTGTCTCTCTGTGTTCAGTCTGAGATGTTGTCCCAGTCTAACCCTGTGTATCTCTCTGTCTCTCTGTGTTCAGTCTGAGATGTTGTCCCAGTCTAACCCTGTGTATCTCTCTGTCTCTCTGTGTTCAGTCTGAGATGTTGTCCCAGTCTAACCCTGTGTATCTCTCTGTCTCTCTGTGTTCAGTCTGAGATGTTGCTCCCAGTCTAACCCTGTGTATCTCTCTGTCTCTCTGTGTTCAGTCTGAGATGTTGCTGCAGTCTAACCCTGTGTATCTCTCTGTCTCTCTGTGTTCAGTCTGAGATGTTGCTGCAGTCTAACCCTGTGTATCTCTCTGTCTCTCTGTGTTCAGTCTGAGATGTTGCTGCAGTCTAACCCTGTGTATCTCTCTGTCTCTCTGTGTTCAGTCTGAGATGTTGCTGCAGTCTAACCCTGTGTATCTCTCTGTCTCTCTGTGTTCAGTCTGAGATGTTGTCCCAGTCTAACCCTGTGTATCTCTCTGTCTCTCTGTGTTCAGTCTGAGATGTTGCTGCAGTCTAACCCCGTGTATCTCTCTGTCTCTCTGTGTTCAGTCTGAGATGTTGCTGCAGTCTAACCCTGTGTATCTCTCTGTCTCTCTGTGTTCAGTCTGAGATGTTGCTGCAGTCTAACCCTGTGTATCTCTCTGTCTCTCTGTGTTCAGTCTGAGATGTTGCTGCAGTCTAACCCTGTGTATCTCTTTGTCTCTCTGTGTTCAGTCTGAGATGTTGCTGCAGTCTAACCCTGTGTATCTCTCTGTCTCTCTGTGTTCAGTCTGAGATGTTGTCCCAGTCTAACCCTGTGTATCTCTCTGTCTCTCTGTGTTCAGTCTGAGATGTTGCTGCAGTCTAACCCTGTGTATCTCTCTGTCTCTCTGTGTTCAGTCTGAGATGTTGTCCCAGTCTAACCCTGTGTATCTCTCTGTCTCTCTGTGTTCAGTCTGAGATGTTGCTGCAGCACCAGTCTAACCCTGTGTATCTCTGTCTCTCTGTGTTCAGTCTGAGATGTTGTCCCAGTCTAACCCTGTGTATCTCTCTGTCTCTCTGTGTTCAGTCTGAGATGTTGCTGCAGTCTAACCCTGTGTATCTCTCTGTCTCTCTGTGTTCAGTCTGAGATGTTGCTGCAGTCTAACCCTGTGTATCTCTCTGTCTCTCTGTGTTCAGTCTGAGATGTTGTCCCAGTCTAACCCTGTGTATCTCTCTGTCTCTCTGTGTTCAGTCTGAGATGTTGCTGCAGTCTAACCCTGTGTATCTCTCTGTCTCTCTGTGTTCAGTCTGAGATGTTGCTGCAGTCTAACCCTGTGTATCTCTCTGTCTCTCTGTGTTCAGTCTGAGATGTTGCTGCAGTCTAACCCCGTGTATCTCTCTGTCTCTCTGTGTTCAGTCTGAGATGTTGCTGCAGTCTAACCCTGTGTATCTCTCTGTCTCTCTGTGTTCAGTCTGAGATGTTGCTGCAGTCTAACCCTGTGTATCTCTCTGTCTCTCTGTGTTCAGTCTGAGATGTTGCTGCAGTCTAACCCTGTGTATCTCTCTGTCTCTCTGTGTTCAGTCTGAGATGTTGTCCCAGTCTAACCCTGTGTATCTCTCTGTCTCTCTGTGTTCAGTCTGAGATGTTGCTGCAGTCTAACCCTGTGTATCTCTCTGTCTCTCTGTGTTCAGTCTGAGATGTTGTCCCAGTCTAACCCTGTGTATCTCTCTGTCTCTCTGTGTTCAGTCTGAGATGTTGCTGCAGCACCAGTCTAACCCTGTGTATCTCTCTGTCTCTCTGTGTTCAGTCTGAGATGTTGTCCCAGTCTAACCCTGTGTATCTCTCTGTCTCTCTGTGTTCAGTCTGAGATGTTGTCCCAGTCTAACCCTGTGTATCTCTCTGTCTCTCTGTGTTCAGTCTGAGATGTTGTCCCAGTCTAACCCTGTGTATCTCTCTGTCTCTCTGTGTTCAGTCTGAGATGTTGTCCCAGTCTAACCCTGTGTATCTCTCTGTCTCTCTGTGTTCAGTCTGAGATGTTGCTGCAGTCTAACCCTGTGTATCTCTCCCTGTCTCTCTGTGTTCAGTCTGAGATGTTGCTGCAGTCTAACCCTGTGTATCTCTCTGTCTCTCTGTGTTCAGTCTGAGATGTTGCTGCAGTCTAACCCTGTGTATCTCTCTGTCTCTCTGTGTTCAGTCTGAGATGTTGCTGCAGTCTAACCCTGTGTATCTCTCTGTCTCTCTGTGTTCAGTCTGAGATGTTGTCCCAGTCTAACCCTGTGTATCTCTCTGTCTCTCTGTGTTCAGTCTGAGATGTTGCTGCAGTCTAACCCTGTGTATCTCTCTGTCTCTCTGTGTTCAGTCTGAGATGTTGCTGCAGTCTAACCCTGTGTATCTCTCTGTCTCTCTGTGTTCAGTCTGAGATGTTGTCCCAGTCTAACCCTGTGTATCTCTCTGTCTCTCTGTGTTCAGTCTGAGATGTTGTCCCAGTCTAACCCTGTGTATCTCTCTGTCTCTCTGTGTTCAGTCTGAGATGTTGCTGCAGTCTAACCCTGTGTATCTCTCTGTCTCTCTGTGTTCAGTCTGAGATGTTGCTGCAGTCTAACCCCGTGTATCTCTCTGTCTCTCTGTGTTCAGTCTGAGATGTTGCTGCAGTCTAACCCTGTGTATCTCTCTGTCTCTCTGTGTTCAGTCTGAGATGTTGTCCCAGTCTAACCCTGTGTATCTCTCTGTCTCTCTGTGTTCAGTCTGAGATGTTGCTGCAGTCTAACCCCGTGTATCTCTTTGTCTCTCTGTGTTCAGTCTGAGATGTTGCTGCAGTCTAACCCTGTGTATCTCTCTGTCTCTCTGTGTTCAGTCTGAGATGTTGTCCCAGTCTAACCCTGTGTATCTCTCTGTCTCTCTGTGTTCAGTCTGAGATGTTGCTGCAGTCTAACCCTGTGTATCTCTCTGTCTCTCTGTGTTCAGTCTGAGATGTTGTCCCAGTCTAACCCTGTGTATCTCTCTGTCTCTCTGTGTTCAGTCTGAGATGTTGCTGCAGCACCAGTCTAACCCTGTGTATCTCTCTGTCTCTCTGTGTTCAGTCTGAGATGTTGTCCCAGTCTAACCCTGTGTATCTCTCTGTCTCTCTGTGTTCAGTCTGAGATGTTGTCCCAGTCTAACCCTGTGTATCTCTCTGTCTCTCTGTGTTCAGTCTGAGATGTTGTCCCAGTCTAACCCTGTGTATCTCTCTGTCTCTCTGTGTTCAGTCTGAGATGTTGTCCCAGTCTAACCCTGTGTATCTCTCTGTCTCTCTGTGTTCAGTCTGAGATGTTGCTGCAGTCTAACCCTGTGTATCTCTCTGTCTCTCTGTGTTCAGTCTGAGATGTTGCTGCAGTCTAACCCTGTGTATCTCTCTGTCTCTCTGTGTTCAGTCTGAGATGTTGCTGCAGTCTAACCCTGTGTATCTCTCTGTCTCTCTGTGTTCAGTCTGAGATGTTGCTGCAGTCTAACCCTGTGTATCTCTCTGTCTCTCTGTGTTCAGTCTGAGATGTTGCTGCAGTCTAACCCTGTGTATCTCTCTGTCTCTCTGTGTTCAGTCTGAGATGTTGCTGCAGTCTAACCCCTGTGTATCTCTGTCTCTCTGTGTTCAGTCTGAGATGTTGTCTGCAGTCTAACCCCGTGTATCTCTCTGTCTCTCTGTGTTCAGTCTGAGATGTTGCTGCAGTCTAACCCTGTGTATCTCTCTCTGTCTCTCTGTGTTCAGTCTGAGATGTTGCTGCAGTCTAACCCTGTGTATCTCTCTGTCTCTCTGTGTTCAGTCTGAGATGTTGTCCCAGTCTAACCCTGTGTATCTCTCTGTCTCTCTGTGTTCAGTCTGAGATGTTGCTGCAGTCTAACCCCGTGTATCTCTCTGTCTCTCTGTGTTCAGTCTGAGATGTTGTCCCAGTCTAACCCTGTGTATCTCTCTGTCTCTCTGTGTTCAGTCTGAGATGTTGCTGCAGCACCAGTCTAACCCTGTGTATCTCTCTGTCTCTCTGTGTTCAGTCTGAGATGTTGTCCCAGTCTAACCCTGTGTATCTCTCTGTCTCTCTGTGTTCAGTCTGAGATGTTGCTGCAGTCTAACCCTGTGTATCTCCCTGTCTCTCTGTGTTCAGTCTGAGATGTTGTCCCAGTCTAACCCTGTGTATCTCTCTGTCTCTCTGTGTTCAGTCTGAGATGTTGCTGCAGCACCAGTCTAACCCTGTGTATCTCTCTGTCTCTCTGTGTTCAGTCTGAGATGTTGTCCCAGTCTAACCCCGTGTATCTCTCTGTCTCTCTGTGTTCAGTCTGAGATGTTGTCCCAGTCTAACCCTGTGTATCTCTCTGTCTCTCTGTGTTCAGTCTGAGATGTTGTCCCAGTCTAACCCTGTGTATCTCTCTGTCTCTCTGTGTTCAGTCTGAGATGTTGTCCCAGTCTAACCCTGTGTATCTCTCTGTCTCTCTGTGTTCAGTCTGAGATGTTGCTGCAGTCTAACCCTGTGTATCTCTCCCTGTCTCTCTGTGTTCAGTCTGAGATGTTGCTGCAGTCTAACCCTGTGTATCTCTCTGTCTCTCTGTGTTCAGTCTGAGATGTTGCTGCAGTCTAACCCCGTGTATCTCTCTGTCTCTCTGTGTTCAGTCTGAGATGTTGCTGCAGTCTAACCCTGTGTATCTCTCTGTCTCTCTGTGTTCAGTCTGAGATGTTGCTGCAGTCTAACCCTGTGTATCTCTCTGTCTCTCTGTGTTCAGTCTGAGATGTTGCTGCAGTCTAACCCGTGTATCTCTGTCTCTCTGTGTTCAGTCTGAGATGTTGCTGCAGTCTAACCCCGTGTATCTCTCTGTCTCTCTGTGTTCAGTCTGAGATGTTGCTGCAGTCTAACCCTGTGTATCTCTTTGTCTCTCTGTGTTCAGTCTGAGATGTTGCTGCAGTCTAACCCTGTGTATCTCTCTGTCTCTCTGTGTTCAGTCTGAGATGTTGTCCCAGTCTAACCCTGTGTATCTCTCTGTCTCTCTGTGTTCAGTCTGAGATGTTGCTGCAGTCTAACCCCGTGTATCTCTCTGTCTCTCTGTGTTCAGTCTGAGATGTTGTCCCAGTCTAACCCTGTGTATCTCTCTGTCTCTCTGTGTTCAGTCTGAGATGTTGCTGCAGCACCAGTCTAACCCTGTGTATCTCTCTGTCTCTCTGTGTTCAGTCTGAGATGTTGTCCCAGTCTAACCCTGTGTATCTCTCTGTCTCTCTGTGTTCAGTCTGAGATGTTGCTGCAGTCTAACCCTGTGTATCTCTCTGTCTCTCTGTGTTCAGTCTGAGATGTTGCTGCAGTCTAACCCTGTGTATCTCTCTGTCTCTCTGTGTTCAGTCTGAGATGTTGTCCCAGTCTAACCCTGTGTATCTCTCTGTCTCTCTGTGTTCAGTCTGAGATGTTGCTGCAGTCTAACCCTGTGTATCTCTCTGTCTCTCTGTGTTCAGTCTGAGATGTTGCTGCAGCACCAGTCTAATCCGTGTATCTCCGACACGGCCGGTAAGACTCCTCTGGACCTGGCCTGTGAATTTGGACGAGTGGGGGTGAGTCACACACACACACACACACACACACACACACACACACACACACATGTATAATGTCTACAGGTGGTGTCTCCTCAGTAGTAATGTGTGTATAATGTGTACAGGTGGTGTCTCCTCAGTAGTAATGTGTGTATAATGTCTACAGGTGGTGTCTCCTCAGTAGTAATGTGTGTATAATGTGTACAGGTGGTCCAGCTGCTCCTCAGTAGTAATGTGTGTATAATGTCTACAGGTGGTGTCTCCTCAGTAGTAATGTGTGTATAATGTGTACAGGTGGTGTCTCCTCAGTAGTAATGTGTGTATGATGTGTACAGGTGGTGTCTCCTCAGTAGTAATGTGTGTATAATGTCTACAGGTGGTGTCTCCTCAGTAGTAATGTGTGTATAATGTGTACAGGTGGTGTCTCCTCAGTAGTAATGTGTGTATAATGTGTACAGGTGGTGTCTCCTCAGTAGTAATGTGTGTATAATGTCTACAGGTGGTGTCTCCTCAGTAGTAATGTGTGTATAATATGTACAGGTGGTGTCTCCTCAGTAGTAATGTGTGTATAATGTGTACAGGTGGTGTCTCCTCAGTAGTAATGTGTGTATAATGTCTACAGGTGGTGTCTCCTCAGTAGTAATGTGTGTATAATGTGTACAGGTGGTGTCTCAGTAGTAATGTGTGTATAATGTGTACAGGTGGTGTCTCCTCAGTAGTAATGTGTGTATAATGTGTACAGGTGGTGTCTCCTCAGTAGTAATGTGTGTATAATGTGTACAGGTGGTGTCTCCTCAGTAGTAATGTGTGTATAATGTGTACAGGTGGTGTCTCCTCAGTAGTAATGTGTGTATAATGTGTACAGGTGGTGTCTCAGTAGTAATGTGTGTATAATGTGTACAGGTGGTGTCTCCTCAGTAGTAATGTGTGTATAATGTGTACAGGTGGTGTCTCCTCAGTAGTAATGTGTGTATAATGTGTACAGGTGGTGTCACCTCAGTAGTAATGTCTGTATAATGTCTACAGGTGGTGTCTCCTCAGTAGTAATGTGTGTATAATGTCTACAGGTGGTGTCTCCTCAGTAGTAATGTGTGTATAATGTGTACAGGTGGTGTCTCCTCAGTAGTAATGTGTGTATAATGTGTACAGGTGGTGTCTCCTCAGTAGTAATGTGTGTATAATGTGTATAGGTGGTGTCTCCTCAGTAGTAATGTGTGTATAATGTGTACAGGTGGTGTCTCCTCAGTAGTAATGTGTGTATAATGTGTACAGGTGGTGTCTCCTCAGTAGTAATGTGTGTATAATGTGTACAGGTGGTGTCTCCTCAGTAGTAATGTGTGTATAATGTGTACAGGTGGTGTCTCCTCAGTAGTAATGTGTGTATAATGTGTACAGGTGGTGTCTCCTCAGTAGTAATGTGTGTATAATGTCTACAGGTGGTGTCTCCTCAGTAGTAATGTGTGTATAATGTCTACAGGTGGTGTCTCCTCAGTAGTAATGTGTATAATGTGTACAGGTGGTGTCTCCTCAGTAGTAATGTGTGTATAATGTGTACAGGTGGTGTCTCCTCAGTAGTAATGTGTGTATAATGTGTACAGGTGGTGTCTCCTCAGTAGTAATGTGTGTATAATGTCTACAGGTGGTGTCTCCTCAGTAGTAATGTGTGTATAATGTGTACAGGTTGTCCAGCTGCTCCTCAGTAGTAATGTGTGTATAATGTGTACAGGTGGTGTCTCCTCAGTAGTAATGTGTGTATAATGTGTACAGGTGGTGTCTCCTCAGTAGTAATGTGTGTATAATGTGTACAGGTGGTCCAGCTGCTCCTCAGTAGTAATGTGTGTATAATGTGTACAGGTGGTGTCTCCTCAGTAGTAATGTGTGTATAATGTCTACAGGTGGTGTCTCCTCAGTAGTAATGTGTGTATAATGTCTACAGGTGGTGTCTCCTCAGTAGTAATGTGTGTATAATGTCTACAGGTGGTGTCTCCTCAGTAGTAATGTGTGTATAATGTGTACAGGTGGTGTCTCCTCAGTAGTAATGTGTGTATAATGTCTACAGGTGGTGTCTCCTCAGTAGTAATGTGTGTATAATGTGTACAGGTGGTGTCTCCTCAGTAGTAATGTGTGTATAATGTGTACAGGTGGTGTCTCCTCAGTAGTAATGTGTGTATAATGTGTATAGGTGGTGTCTCCTCAGTAGTAATGTGTGTATAATGTGTATAGGTGGTGTCTCCTCAGTAGTAATGTGTGTATAATGTCTACAGGTGGTGTCTCCTCAGTAGTAATGTGTGTATAATGTGTACAGGTGGTGTCTCCTCAGTAGTAATGTGTATAATGTGTACAGGTGGTGTCTCCTCAGTAGTAATGTGTGTATAATGTGTACAGGTGGTGTCTCCTCAGTAGTAATGTGTGTATAATGTGTATAGGTGGTGTCTCCTCAGTAGTAATGTGTGTATAATGTGTATAGGTGGTGTCTCCTCAGTAGTAATGTGTATAATGTCTACAGGTGGTGTCTCCTCAGTAGTAATGTGTATAATGTGTACAGGTGGTGTCTCCTCAGTAGTAATGTGTGTATAATGTGTACAGGTGGTGTCTCCTCAGTAGTAATGTGTGTATAATGTGTACAGGTGGTGTCTCCTCAGTAGTAATGTGTGTATAATGTGTACAGGTGGTTTCTCCTCAGTAGTAATGTGTGTATAATGTGTACAGGTGGTTTCTCCTCAGTAGTAATGTGTGTATAATGTGTACAGGTGGTGTCTCCTCAGTAGTAATGTGTGTATAATGTGTACAGGTGGTGTCTCCTCAGTAGTAATGTGTGTATAATGTGTACAGGTGGTGTCTCCTCAGTAGTAATGTGTGTATAATGTGTACAGGTGGTGTCTCCTCAGTAGTAATGTGTATAATGTCTACAGGTGGTGTCTCCTCAGTAGTAATGTGTGTATGATGTGTACAGGTGGTCCAGCTGCTCCTCAGTAGTAATGTCTGTGCAGCGATGATCGAACCGAAGCCGTCGAACCCAAACGGCGTCTCTCCTCTTCACCTGGCCGCCAAGAACGGACACATCGATGTCATACGGTCAGGACATGACATCATCGCTGACATCGTCACTCTGACATCGTAACCACTCTGACATCATCATCATCACTCTGACATCATCATGACTGACAGCATCATCCCTCTGACATCGTAACCACTCTGACATCATCATCATCACTCTGACATCATCACCACTCTGACATCGTAACCACTCTGACGTCATCATCATCATCACTCTGACATCATCACCACTCTGACATCACCATCATCATCACTCTGACATCATCACCACTCTGACATCACCATCATTCTGACATCATCATCACTCTGACATCATCATTCTGACATCACCATCATTCTGACATCGTAACCACTCTGACATCATCATCACTCTGACATCACCATCACTCTGACATCACCATCACTCTGACATCACCATCGCTCTGACATCACCATCACTCTGACATCACCATCACTCTGACATCACCATCACTCTGACATCACCATCGCTCTGACATCACCATCGCTCTGACATCACCATCGCTCTGACATCACCATCGCTCTGACATCACCATCGCTCTGACATCACCATCGCTCTGACATCACCATCGCTCTGACATCACCATCACTCTGACATCACCATCACTCTGACATCACCATCACTCTGACATCACCACCGCTCTGACATCACCATCACTGCTCTTATGTTTATATTGTGTGTTTTACATTTACATTTAAGTCATTTAGCAGACGCTCTTATCCAGAGCGACTTACAAATTGGTGCATTCACCTTATGACATCCAGTGGAACAGCCACTTTACAATAGTGCATCTAGGTCTTTTAAGGGGGGGGGGGGGAGGGGGAGAAGGATTACTTTATCCTATCCTAGGTATTCCTATCCTAGGTGTTTGCTGATCGAATCAGGAATAGACGTTATAGACATTAACAGTGTGTGTGTGTGTGTGTGGTGTGTGTGTGTGTGTGTGTGTGTGTGTGTGTGTGTGTCAGTCTGCTGATCCAAGCAGGTATAGACATCAACAGACAGTCAGAGTCGGGGACGGCGCTGCATCAGGCAGCTCTCTGTGGAAAGACTGAGGTGGTGAGACTGCTGTTGGATGTGAGTACAACTATTTCTAACACTGACCTGTAGCCCTGACCTCTAGCCCTGACCTCTAGCCCTCTAGGCCTGACCTCTAGCCCTGTCCTCTATTCCTGACCTGTAGCCCTGACCTCTAGCCCTGACCTCTAGCCCTGACCTCTAGCCCTGACCTCTATTCCTGACCTGTAGCCCTGACCTCTAGCCCTGACCTCTAGCCCTGACCTGTAGCCCTGACCTGTAGCCCTGGCCTCTAGCCCTGACCTCTATTCCTGACCTGTAGCCCTGACCTCTAGCCCTGACCTCTAGCTCTGACCTCTAGCCCTGACCTCTAGCCCTCTAGCCCTGACCTCTATCCCTCTAGCCCTGACCTGTAGCCCTGATCTCTAGCCCTGACCTGTAGCCCTGACCTTTAGCTCTGACCTGTAGCCCTGACCTCTAGCCTTCTAGCCCTGACCTGTAGCCCTGATCTATAGCCCTCTAGCCCTGACCTCTATTCCTGACCTCTAGCCCTGACCTCTATTCCTGACCTCTAGCCCTGACCTCTAGCCCTGACCTCTAGCCCTGACCTCTAGCCCTGACCTGTAGCTCTGATCTCTAGCCCTGACCTCTAGCCCTGACCTCTAGCCCTGACCTCTAGCTCTGACTTCTAGCCCTGACCTCTAGCCCTGACCTCTAGCCCTGAACTCTAGCCCTGACCTTTAGCCCTGAAGTCTAGCCCTGACGTCTAGCCCTGACCTCTAACCCTGACCTGTAGCCATGAACTCTAGCCTTGACCTCTAGCCATGAACTCTAGCCCTGACCTCTAGCCATGAACTCTAGCCCTGACCTCTAGCCTTGAACTCTAGCCCTGACCTGTAGCCCTGACCTCTAACCCTGACCTGTAGCCCTGAACTCTAGCCTTGACCTCTAGCCATGAACTCTAGCCCTGACCTCTAGCCTTGACCTGTAGCCCTGAACTCTAGCCCTGACCTCTAGCCATGAACTCTAGCCCTGACCTCTAGCCCTGACCTCTAGCCTTGAACTCTAGCCCTGACCTGTAGCCCTCTAGCCCTGACCTCTAGCCCTGACCTCTATTCCTGAACTCTAGCCCTGACCTGTAGCCCTGACCTCTAGCCCTAGCCCTGACCTGTAGCCCTGACCTCTAGCCCTCTAGCCCTGACCTGTGGCCCTGACATCTAGTCCTGGTCTCTTGCCCTCTAGCCCTAAACTCTAACCCTGACCACTAGCCCTAACCACTAGCCCTGACCTCTAGCCCTGACCTTGACCCTGACCTCTAGCCCTGACCTCTAACCCTCTAGCCCTGATCTTTGACCCTGACCTCTAGCCCTGACCTTGACCCAGACCTCTAGCCCATAGCCCTGACCTCTAGCCCATAGCCCTGATCTTTGATCAGGTGCTTCTACACCTGCATTGCTTACTGTTTGGGGTTTTAGGCTGGGTTTCTGTACAGCACTTTGAGATATCAGCTGATGTAAGAAGGGCTATATAAATACATTTGATTTGATTTGATTTGACCCTGACCTCTAGCCCTGACCTTTAGACCTCTAGCCCTGACCTCTAACCCTCTTGCACATATATCCACATATTCTAAGCCAGAACCGTCCAGAGTAGTGATGCTAGTTGGGCGGGCGGGAACTGCAGCGATCGGTTGAAGAGCATGCATTTAGTTTTACTAGCGTTTAAGAGCAGTTGGAGTCCACGGATGGAGTGTTGTATGGCATTGAAGCTCGATTGGAGGTTTGTTAACACAGTATCCAATGAAGGGCCAGAGGTATACAGAATGGTGTCATCTGCGTAGAGGTGGATCAAAGAATAACCAGCAGCAAGAGCGACATCATTGATGTATACAGAGGAAAGAGTCGGTCCGAGAATTGAACCCTGTGGCACCCCCTTAGAGACTGCCAGAGGTCCGGACAACAGGCCCTCCGATTTGACACACTGAACTCTATCTGAGAAGTAGTTGGTGAACCAGACGAGGCAATCATTACAGAAACCAAGGCTGTTGAGTCTGCCGATAAGTTTACAGTGATTGATAGAGTCAATCTGGCCTTGGCCAGGTCGATGAAGACGGCTGCACAGTACTGACTTTTATCGATGGCGGTGATGATATCGTTTAGTACCTTGAGAGTGGCTGAGGTGCAGGAGTTCATGTGGTGGTCCTAAAAGTAACTAAAGTTCATCTAGGTTCATTATGGGTTGTATCTCCAGTTCATCTGGTCCTAATAGTAACTAGAATTAATCTAGGTTCATTATGGGTTGTATCTCCAGTTCATCTGGTCCTAATAGTAACTATAATTCATCTAGGTTCATTATGGGTTGTATCTCCAGTTCATCTGGTCCTAATAGTAACTATAATTAATCTAGGTTCATTATGGGTTGTATCTCCAGTTCATCTGGTCCTAATAGTAACTATAATTAATCTAGCTTCATTATGGGTTGTATCTCCAGTTCACCTGGTCCTAATAGTAACTAGAGTTCATCTAGGTTCATTATGGGTTGTATCTCCAGTTCATCTGGTCCTAATAGTAACTATAATTAATCTAGCTTCATTATGGGTTGTATCTCCAGTTCACCTGATCCTAATAGTAACTAGAGTTCATCTAGGTTCATTATGGGTTGTATCTCCAGTTCATCTGGTCCTAATAGTAACTAGAGTTAATCTAGGTTCATTATGGGTTGTATCTCCAGTTCATCTGGTCCTAATAGTAACTAGAGTTCATCTAGGTTCATTATGGGTTGTATCTCCAGTTCACGTGTTGCTCCTAGATTTCACGTGGTGCTCCTAGATTTCATGTGGTGCTCCTAGATTTCATGTGGTGCTCCTAGATTTCATGTGGTGCTCCTAGATTTCATGTGGTGCTCCTAGATTTCATGTGGTGCTCCTAGATTTCATGTGGTGCTCCTAGATTTTATGTGGTGCTCCTAGATTTTATGTGGTGCTCCTAGATTTCATGTGGTGCTCCTAGATTTCATGTGGTGCTCCTAGATTTCATGTGGTGCTCCTAGATTTCATGTGGTGCTCCTAGATTTCACGTGGTGCTCCTAGATTTCACGTGGTGCTCCTAGATTTCACGTGGTGCTCCTAGATTTCACGTGGTGCTCCTAGATTTCATGTGGTGCTCCTAGATTTCATGTGGTGCTCCTAGATTTTATGTGGTGCTCCTAGATTTCATGTGGTGCTCCTAGATTTTATGTGGTGCTCCTAGATTTCATGTGGTGCTCCTAGATTTCATGTGGTGCTCCTAGATTTCATGTGGTGCTCCTAGATTTCACGTGGTGCTCCTAGATTTCACGTGGTGCTCCTAGATTTCACGTGGTGCTCCTAGATTTCATGTGGTGCTCCTAGATTTCATGTGGTGCTCCTAGATTTCATGTGGTGCTCCTAGATTGTATGTGGTGCTCCTAAAGTTGGGAGCATCAGCACTACCAATGAAAAATGTTAATGTTAAAGCCTTGGATGTATTGACGATGTTTTGACGGATGATTATTGGTTATTGATCCCGTAGAGTGGCATCAGTGCTGGGGTGAGGAACACTCTGTGTCAGACGGCTCTGGACATCGTTAACCAGTTCACCGCCACACAGGCCAGCAGAGAGATCAAACAGCTGCTGAGAGGTAACCCTAACCCCTGACCCCTAACCCCTGACCCTAACCCCTGAACTCTAACTAACCTCACAGGCCAGCAGAGAGAACAAACAGATACTGAGAGGTAACCCCTGACCCCTAACCCCTGAACTCTAACTAACCATACAGGCCAGCAGAGAGATCAAACAGCTGCTGAGAGGTAACCCCTGACCCCTAACCCCTGAACTCTAACTAACCATACAGGCCAGCAGAGAGATCAAACAGCTGCTGAGAGGTAACCCCTGACCCCTGAACTCTAACTAACCTCACAGGTCAGCAGAGAGAACAAACAGATACTGAGAGGTAACCCCTAACCCCTGAACTCTAACTAACCTCACAGGTCAGCAGAGAGAACAAACAGATACTGAGAGGTAACCCCTGACCCCTGAACTCTAACTAACCTTACAGGACAGCAGATATATTAAACAGCTAATGAGAGGTAACCCCTAACCCCTGACCCCTAACCCCTGACCTCTAACTAACTATACAGGCCAGCAGAGAGATCAAACAGCTGCTGAGAGGTAACCCCTGACCCCTGAACTCTAACTAACCTCACAGGTCAGCAGAGAGAACAAACAGATACTGAGAGGTAACCCCTGACCCCTGAACTCTAACTAACCATACAGGCCAGCAGAGAGATTAAACAGCTGCTGAGAGGTAACCCCTGACCCCTAACCCCTGACCCCTGACCCCTGAACTCTAACTAACCATACAGGACAGCAGAGAGATCAAACAGCTGCTGAGAGGTAACCCCTGACCCCTAACCCCTGACCCCTGAACTCTAACTAACCATACAGGACAGCAGAGAGAACAAACAGATACTGAGAGGTAACCCCTGACCCCTGAACTCTAACTAACCACAGGCCAGCAGAGAGATCAAACAGCTGCTGAGAGGTAACCCCTGACCCTAACCCCTGAACTCTAACTAACCATACAGGCCAGCAGAGAGATCAAACAGCTGCTGAGAGGTAACCCCTGACCCCTAACCCCTGAACTCTAACTAACCATACAGGCCAGCAGAGAGATCAAACAGCTGCTGAGAGGTAACCCCTGACCCCTAACCCCTGAACTCTAACTAACCATACAGGACAGCTGGGTGTGTGTGTTTTGACATTGAGTTTGACTCTGTGTGTGTGTGTGTGTGTGTGTGTGTGTGTGTGTGTGTGTGTGTGTGTGTGTGTGTGTGTTTGTAGATGCGTCAGCTGCGATGCAGGTCAGAGCTCTGACAGAGTACTGCACAACTACGACCTGACGAGCCTCAACATCAAGACTGGAGACATCATCACGGGCACACACACACACACACACACACACACACACACACGCACACACACACACACACACACACACACACACACACACACACACACACACACACACACACAACACCAAGACTGGAGACATCATCACGGTACACACACACACACACACACACACACACACACTCAACATCAAGACTGGAGACATCATCACGGTACACACAGACTCAGTGTGTGTGTGTGTGTGTGTGTGTGTGTGTGTTAGGTTCTGAGCAGCATTCTGACGGCGGTGGAAGGGTTGTATCCATGACAACCGGACAGGAAATGACCGCGTCGGCTACTTCCCCTCCAGCATGGTGGAGGTGATCAGCAAGAGGCCAGGTGACCAGCACACAGTGACCCCTGACCCCTAACAGAGAGAGAGAGAGACCAGCACACAGTGTGTATGTGTGTGAGCGTGTGTGTGTGAGGGTTAGACAGCACTCTGTGTCTCAGCTGTCTCCTAACTTGTCATCCCTCCATCCCTCCGTCTTCCTTCCCTCCCCCTGCTGCCTATCTGTCTCTGTATCTGTCATTACCTCGTAGACCGTCCCTGCTGCCTACCTCTGTCTCTGTATCTGTCATTACCTCGTAGACCGTCCCTGCTGCCTATCTGTCATTACCTCGTAGACTGTCCCTGCTGCCTATCTGTCTCTGTATCTGTCATTTACCGTCCCTGCGTACCTCTGTCTCTGTATCTGTCATTACCTCGGACCGTCCCTGCTGCCTATCTGTCATTACCTCGTATACTGTCCCTGCTGCCTATCTGTCTCTGTATCTGTCATTACCTCGTAGACCGTCCCTGCTGCCTACCTCTGTCTCTGTATCTGTCATTACCTCGTAGACCGTCCCTGCTGCCTATCTGTCTCTGTATCTGTCATTACCTCAGACCGTCCCTGCTGCCTACCTGTCATTACCTCAGACCGTCCCTGCTGCCTACCTGTCATTACCTCGTAGACCGTCCCTGCTGCCTACCTGTCATTACCTCGTAGACGTCCCTGCTGCCTATCTGTCATTTCCTCGTAGACCGTCCCTGCTGCCTATCTCTGTCTCTGTATCTGTCATTACCTCGTAGACCGTCCCTGCTGCCTATCTCTGTCTCTATCTGTCATTACCTCAGACCGTCCCTGCTGCCTACCTCTGTCTCTGTATCTGTCATTACCTCGTAGACCGTCCCTGCTGCCTATCTGTCATTACCTCAGACCGTCCCTGCTGCCTATCTGTCATTACCTCGCAGACCGTCCCTGCTGCCTACCTCTGTCTCTGTATCTGTCATTACCTCGTAGACCGTCCCTGCTGCCTACCTCTGTCTCTGTATCTGTCATTACCTCGTAGACCGTCCCTGCTGCCTACCTCTGTCTCTGTATCTGTCATTACCTCGTAGACCGTCCCTGCTGCCTATCTGTCATTACCTCAGACCGTCCCTGCTGACTACCTGTCATTACCTCGTAGACCGTCCCTGCTGCCTACTCTCCGTCTCTGTATCTGTCATTACCTCAGACCGTCCCTGCTGCCTACCAGTCATTACCTCATAGACCGTCCCTGCTGCCTATCTGTCATTACCTCGTAGACCGTCCCTGCTGCCTACCTGTCATTACTCGTAGACTGTCCCTGCTGCCTATCTGTCATTACCTCGTAGACCGTCCCTGCTGCCTACCTGTCATTACCTCGTAGACCGTCCCCTGCCTATCTGTCATTACCTCATAGACTGTCCCTGCTGCCTACCTGTCATTACCTACCGTCCCTGCTGCCTACCAGTCATTACCTCGTAGACCGTCCCTGTTGCCTATCTGTCTCTGTATCTGTCATTACCTCAGACCGTCCCTGCTGCCTATCTGTCATTACCTCGTATACTGTCCCTGCTGCCTATCTGTCTCTGTATCTGTCATTACCTCAGACCGTCCCTGCTGCCTACCTCTGTCTCTGTATCTGTCATTACCTCAGACCGTCCCTGCTGCCTATCTGTCTCTGTATCTGTCATTACCTCAGACCGTCCCTGCTGCCTACCTGTCATTACCTCGTAGACCATCCCTGCTGCCTACCAGTCATTACCTCAGACCGTCCCTGCTGCCTACCTGTCATTACCTCAGACCGTCCCTGCTGCCTACCTGTCATTACCTCGTAGACCGTCCCTGCTGCCTATCTGTCATTTCCTCGAGACCGTCCCTGCCTATCTCTGTCTCTGTATCTGTCATTACCTCGTAGACCGTCCCTGCTGCCTATCTCTGTCTCTGTATCTGTCATTACCTCGTAGACCGTCCCTGCTGCCTACCTCTGTCTCTGTATCTGTCATTACCTCGTAGACCGTCCCTGCTGCCTATCTGTCATTACCTCGTCAGAGACCGTCCCTGCTGCCTATCTGTCATTACCTCGCAGACCGTCCCTGCTGCCTACCTCTGTCTCTGTATCTGTCATTACCTCGTAGACCGTCCCTGCTGCCTACCTCTGTCTCTGTATCTGTCATTACCTCGTAGACCGTCCCTGCTGCCTACCTCTGTCTCTGTATCTGTCATTACCTCGTAGACCGTCCCTGCTGCCTATCTGTCATTACCTCGTAGACCGTCCCTGCTGACTACCTGTCATTACCTCGTAGACCGTCCCTGCTGCCTACCTCCGTCTCTGTATCTGTCATTACCTCGTAGACCGTCCCTGCTGCCTACCAGTCATTACCTCATAGACCGTCCCTGCTGCCTATCTGTCATTACCTCAGACCGTCCCTGCTGCCTACCTGTCATTACCTCGTAGACCGTCCCTGCTGCCTATCTGTCATTACCTCAGACCGTCCTGCTGCCTACCTGTCATTACCTCGTAGACCGTCCCTGCTGCCTATCTGTCATTACCTCATAGACCGTCCCTGCTGCCTACCTGTCATTACCTCGTAGACCGTCCCTGCTGCCTACCAGTCATTACCTCGTAGACCGTCCCTGTTGCCTATCTGTCTCTGTATCTGTCATTACCTCGTAGACCGTCCCTGCTGCCTATCTGTCATTACCTCGTGGACTGTCCCTGCTGCCTATCTGTCTCTGTATCTGTCATTACCTCGTAGACCGTCCCTGCTGCCTATCTGTCTCTGTATCTGTCATTACCTCGTAGACCGTCCCTGCTGCCTATCTGTCATTACCTCGTAGACTGTCCCTGCTGCCTATCTGTCTCTGTATCTGTCATTACCTCGTAGACCGTCCCTGCTGCCTATCTGTCATTACCTCGTAGACCGTCCCTGCTGCCTACCTGTCATTACCTCGTAGACCGTCCTGCTGCCTATCTGTCATTACCTCAGACCGTCCCTGCTGCCTACCTGTCATTACCTCATAGACTGTCCCTGCTGCCTACCAGAGTCATTACCTCGTAGACTGTCCCTGCTGCCTACCAGTCATTACCTCGTAGACCGTCCCTGCTGCCTACCAGTCATTACCTCGTAGACCGTCCCTGCTGCCTACCTGACATTACCTCGTAGACCGTCCCTGCTGCCTACCTGTCATTACCTCGTAGACCGTCCCTGCTGCCTACCTGTCATTACCTCGTAGACCGTCCCTGCTGCCTATCTGTCATTTCCTCGTAGACCGTCCCTGCTGCCTATCTCTGTCTCTGTATCTGTCATTACCTCGTAGACCGTCCCTGCTGCCTATCTCTTCTCTGTATCTGTCATTACCTCGTAGACCGTCCCTGCTGCCTACCTCTGTCTCTGTATCTGTCATTACCTCGTAGACCGTCCCTGCTGCCTATCTGTCATTACCTCGTAGACCGTCCCTGCTGCCTATCTGTCATTACCTCGCAGACCGTCCCTGCTGCCTACCTCTGTCTCTGTATCTGTCATTACCTCGTAGACCGTCCCTGCTGCCTACCTCTGTCTCTGTATCTGTCATTACCTCGTAGACCGTCCCTGCTGCCTACCTCTGTCTCTGTATCTGTCATTACCTCGTAGACCGTCCCTGCTGCCTATCTGTCATTACCTCAGACCGTCCCTGCTGACTACCTGTCATTACCTCGTAGACCGTCCCTGCTGCCTACCTCCGTCTCTGTATCTGTCATTACCTCGTAGACCGTCCCTGCTGCCTACCAGTCATTACCTCATAGACCGTCCCTGCTGCCTATCTGTCATTACCTCGTAGACCGTCCCTGCTGCCTACCTGTCATTACCTCGTAGACCGTCCCTGCTGCCTATCTGTCATTACCTCGTAGACCGTCCCTGCTGCCTACCTGTCATTACTCGTAGACCGTCCCTGCTGCCTATCTGTCATTACCTCATAGACTGTCCCTGCTGCCTACCTGTCATTACCTCGTAGACCGTCCCTGCTGCCTACCAGTCATTACCTCGTAGACCGTCCCTGTTGCCTATCTGTCTCTGTATCTGTCATTACCTCGTAGACCGTCCCTGCTGCCTATCTGTCATTACCTCGTGGACTGTCCCTGCTGCCTATCTGTCTCTGTATCTGTCATTACCTCGTAGACCGTCCCTGCCTATCTGTCTCTGTATCTGTCATTACCTCGTAGACCGTCCCTGCTGCCTATCTGTCATTACCTCGTAGACTGTCCCTGCTGCCTATCTGTCTCTGTATCTGTCATTACCTCGTAGACCGTCCCTGCTGCCTATCTGTCATTACCTCGTAGACCGTCCCTGCTGCCTACCTGTCATTACCTCGTAGACCGTCCCTGCTGCCTATCTGTCATTACTCTCAGACCGTCCCTGCTGCCTACCTGTCATTACCTCGTAGACCGTCCCTGCTGCCTACCTGTCATTACCTCGTAGACTGTCCCTGCTGCCTACCAGTCATTACCTCGTAGACCGTCCCTGCTGCCTACCTGTCATTACCTCGTAGACCGTCCCTGCTGCCTACCAGTCATTACCTCAGACCGTCCCTGCTGCCTACCTGACATTACTCGTAGACCGTCCCTGCTGCCTACCTGTCATTACCTCGTAGACCGTCCCCTGCCTATCTGTCTCTGTATCTGTCATTACTCGTAGACCGTCCCTGCTGCCTATCTGTCATTACCTCGTGGACTGTCCCTGCTGCCTATCTGTCTCTGTATCTGTCATTACCTCGTAGACCGTCCCTGCTGCCTATCTGTCTCTGTATCTGTCATTACTCGTAGACCGTCCCTGCTGCCTATCTGTCATTACCTCGTAGACTGTCCCTGCTGCCTATCTGTCTCTGTATCTGTCATTACCTCGTAGACCGTCCCTGCTGCCTACCTGTCATTACCTCAGACCGTCCCTGCTGCCTACCAGTCATTACCTCGTAGACTGTCCCTGCTGCCTACCAGTCATTACCTCGTAGACTGTCCCTGCTGCCTACCAGTCATTACCTCGTAGACTGTCCCTGCTGCCTACCAGTCATTACCTCAGACCGTCCCTGCTGCCTACAAGTCATTACCTCAGACCGTCCCTGCTGCCTACCAGTCATTACCTCGTAGACCATCCCTGCTGCCTACCTCTGTCTCTGTATCTGTCATTACCTCGTGCAGACCGTCCCTGCTGCCTACCTGTCATTACCTCGTAGACCGTCCCTGCTGCCTATCTGTCATTACCTCAGACCGTCCCTGCTGCCTACCAGTCATTACCTCAGACCGTCCCTGCTGCCTACCTGTCATTACCTCGTAGACCGTGCCTGCTGCCTACCAGTCATTACCTCGTAGACCGTCCCTGCTGCCTACCAGTCATTACCTCAGACCGTCCCTGCTGCCTATCTGTCATTACCTCGTAGACCGTCCCTGCTGCCTACCTCTGTCTCTGTATCTGTCATTACCTCGTAGACCGTCCCTGCTGCCTATCTGTCATTACCTCGTAGACCGTCCCTGCTGCCTACCTCTGTCATTACCTCGTAGACCGTCCCTGCTGCCTATCTGTCATTACCTCAGACCGTCCCCTGCTGACTACCTGTCATTACCTCGTAGACTGTCCCCGCTGCCTATGTCTCATTACCTCGTAGACCGTCCCTGCTGCCTATGTCTCATTACCTCGTAGACCGTCCCTGCTGCCTATCTGTCATTACCTCGTAGACTGTCCCTGCTGCCTACCAGTCGTTACCTCGTAGACCGTCCCTGCTGCCTATCTGTCATTACCTCGTAGACCGTCCCTGCTGCCTACCTGTCATTACCTCGTAGACCGTCCCTGCTGCCTACCAGTCATTACCTCGTAGACCGTCCCTGCTGCCTATCTGTCATTACCTCGTAGACCGTCCCTCACCCCATCTCACCCCTCGTTTCAGATGTTTAATTTACATCTTTTTACATTTGTTTTATTATGTTTTTTATATTTCATTTAGTTTTTATCAATATTTGTATATTTTAACTTTGAATGATATTGTTTTATATTTTTAATTATGAATATATAATATTGTGTTATGTTTATATCTGATATAAATATTTGAGTTTAATTATTATTGTTTTATATATTTTTAATTTATATCGAAGTTTTATTTGACTGGTTGTCTGTGTTTTGGGTTTGTTGTTGTTTCCCTCCCTCTTCCTGGTTTGTATTTAGGCCCTCCCTCTCCCAGCAGAGCCACACCCTCCTTCTACGTAGGCACGTCCCCGTCCCTCCCCTGCCTCGTTACCACGGTGAACGGCCACCGCTCCCACATGCTCCCACTGCCTCTTCCTCCTCATCCTCCTCTCACGCAAACCACACCTCTCTTCTCCTCCTTTGGTTATCCTCCACTCCTCCTCTCTCTCCTCCTCACCTCTCCACTCTCCCCTGGGCCTCTCCACTCCTCCTCCTCCTCCTCCTCCCTCTCCTCTCCTCCCCTCTCTACAAGTCTGGAGCAGCCAAGCCTGCCAGGTATCAAGCTAAAACTCTTAGCTTGTGAATAAATCATACAATCAATACTATTTTCAATATAATCAATACTATGATCAGTACATCGTATTACTATAGTATTATTGTAGTGTGTGTCCCCATAACTGTGGTTAGTGCTAGTAATAGTATTAGTAGCAGTATTAGTTGTAGTAGTATTAGTAGCAGTATTAGTTGTAGTAGTAGTATTTGCAGAATTATCAATAGTTGTAGTAGTATTATTTGCAGTATTGTTAATAATCATAACAGTGGTCGTATTGCTACTATTAGTTAGCAGCATTGTTAGTGTTGACCATTCTCTTGTGCTTGTTGTTGTTTTGGTACTAATACTAGTTCTACATGTAGTAGTGCTGCTTGTGGTGGTTTTAGTGTTAGTTATAGTCTAGATATTATAGATCTGTTGTTGTTGTTGTTTTGGTACTAATACTAGTTCTACATGTAGTAGTGCTGCTTGTGGTGGTTTTTAGTGTTAGTTATAGTCTAGATATTATAGATCTGTTGTTGTTGTTGTTTTGGTACTAATACTAGTTCTACATGTAGTAGTGCTGCTTGTGGTGGTTTTAGTGTTAGTTATAGTCTAGATATTATAGATCTGTTGTTGTTGTTGTTTTGGTACTAATACTAGTTCTACATGTAGTAGTGCTGCTTGTGGTGGTTTTAGTGTTAGTTATAGTCTAGATATTATAGATCTGTTGTTGTTGTTATGGTACTAATACTAGTTCTACATGTAGTAGTGCTGCTTGTGGTGGTTTTAGTGTTAGTTATAGTCTAGATATTATAGATCTGTTGTTGTTTTGGTACTAATACTAGTTCTACATGTAGTAGTGCTGCTTGTGGTGGTTTTAGTGTTAGTTATAGTCTAGATATTATAGATCTGTTGTTGTTGTTGTTTTGGTACTAATACTAGTTCTACATGTAGTAGTGCTGCTTGTGGTGGTTTTAGTGTTAGTTATAGTCTAGATATTATAGATCTGTTGTTGTTGTTGTTTTGGTACTAATACTAGTTCTACATGTAGTAGTGCTGCTTGTGGTGGTTTTAGTGTTAGTTATAGTCTAGATATTATAGATCTGTTGTTGTTTTGGTACTAATACTAGTTCTACATGTAGTTGTGCTGCTTGTGGTGGTTTTAGTGTTAGTTATAGTCTAGATATTATAGATCTGTTGTTGTTGTTGTTTTGGTACTAATACTAGTTCTACATGTAGTAGTGCTGCTTGTGGTGGTTTTAGTGTTAGTTATAGTCTAGATATTATAGATCTGTTGTTGTTTTGGTACTAATACTAGTTCTACATGTAGTAGTGCTGCTTGTGGTGGTTTTAGTGTTAGTTATAGTCTAGATATTATAGATCTGTTGTTGTTGTTTTGGTACTAATACTAGTTCTACATGTAGTAGTGCTGCTTGTGGTGGTTTTAGTGTTAGTTATAGTCTAGATATTATAGATCTGTTGTTGTTTTGGTACTAATACTAGTTCTACATGTAGTAGTGCTGCTTGTGGTGGTTTTAGTGTTAGTTATAGTCTAGATATTATAGATCTGTTGTTGTTGTTTTGGTACTAATACTAGTTCTACATGTAGTAGTGCTGCTTGTGGTGGTTTTAGTGTTAGTTATAGTCTAGATATTATAGATCTGTTGTTGTTGTTGTTGTTGTTGTTTTGGTACTAATACTAGTTCTACATGTAGTAGTGCTGCTTGGTGGTATGGTGGTGTGTAGATGGGGTAAGGTGGGGTGGTATGGTGGGGTTGTAAGGAGGTATGGTGGTGTGTAGATGGGGTAAGGTGGGGTTGTATGGTGGTGTGTAGATGGGGGAAGGTGGGATTGTATGGTGGTGTGTAGATGGGGAAGGTGGGGTACTATGGTGGTGTGTAGATGGGGGTAAGGTGGGGTGGTATGGTGGGGTTGTAAGGTGGGGTTGTAAGGAGGTATGGTGGTGTGTAGATGGGGTAAGGTGGGGTTGTATGGTGGTGTGTAGATGGGGTAAGGTGGGGTTGTATGGTGGTGTGTAGATGGGGTAAGGTGGGGTGGTATGGTGGGTGTAGATGGGGTATAGGTGGGGTGGTATGGTGGTGTGTAGATTGGGTAAGGTAGGGTTGTATGGTGGTGTGTAGATGGGGTTGTATGGTGGTGTGTAGATGGGGTGGTATGGTGGTGTGTAGATGGGGTATGGTGGGGTTGTATGGTGGTGTGTAGATGGGGTAAGGTGGAGTTGTATGGTGGGGTGGTATGGTGGGCTGGTATGGTGGGGTTGTATGGTGGTGTGTAGATGGGGTAAGGTGGGGTTGAATGGCGGTGTGTAGATGGGGTAAGGTGGGGTGGTATGGTGGTGTGTAGATGGGGTTGTATGGTGGTGTGTAGATGGTGTATAGGTGGGGGTGTATGGTGGTGTGTAGATGGGGTAAGGTGGGGTTGCATGGTGGTGTGTAGATGGGGTTGTATGGTGGTTTGTAGACAGGGTTGTATGGTGGTGTGTAGATGGGGTAAGGTGGGGTTGTATGGTGGTGTGTAGATGGGGTAAGGTGGGGTGGCATGGTGGTGTGTAGATGGGGTAAGGTGGGGTTGTATGGTGGTTTGTAGATGGGGTAAGGTGGGGTTGTATGGTGGTGTGTAGATGGGGTAAGGTGGGGTGGAATGGTGGTGTAGATGGGGTAAGGTGGGGTGGTATGGTGGTGTGTAGATATGGTGGTGTGTAGATGGGTGGTATGGTGGTGTGTAGATGGGGTTGTATGGTGGTGTGTAGATGGGGTAAGGTGGGGTTGTATGGTGGTGTGTAGATGGGGTTGTATGGTGGTGTGTAGATGGGGTTGTATGGTGGTGTGTAGATGGGGGTGGTATGGTGGTGTGTAGATGGGGTGGGTGGTATGGTGGTGTGTAGATGGGGTAAGGTGGGGTTGTATGGTGGTGTGTAGATGGGGTTGTATGGTGGTGTGTAGATGGGGTGGTATGGTGGTGTGTATATGGGGTGGTATGGTGGTGTGTAGATGGGGTAAGGTGGGGTTGTATGGTGGTGTGTAGATGGGGTATAGGTGGGTGTGGTATGGTGGTGTGTAGATGGGGTTGTATGGTGGTGTGTAGATAAGGTGGGGTGGCATGGTGGTGTGTAGATGGGGTATGGTGGTGTGTAGATGGGATAAGGTGGGTTGGTATGGTGGTGTGTAGATGGGGTAAGGTGGGGTGGTATGGTGGTGTGTAGATGGTGTATAGGTGGGGTTGTATGGTGGTGTGTAGATGGGGTAATGTGGGGTTTATGGTGGTTTTTGTAGATGGGGTAAGGTGGGTTGTATGGTGGTTTGTAGATGGGGTAAGGTGGGGTGGTATGGTGGTGTGTAGATGGGGTAAGATGGGGTTGTATGAGTGGTGTGGATGGGGTGGGGGTGGCATGGTGGTGTGTAGATGGGGTGGTATGGTGGTGTAGATGGGTGGTATTGTGTGTGTAGATGGGGTTGTATGGTGGGTGTAGATGGGGTAAGGTGGGGTGGTATGGTGGTGTGTAGATGGGGTTGTATGGTGGTGTGTAGATGGGGTTGTATGGTGGTGTGTAGATGGGGTAAGGTGGGGTGGTATGGTGGTGTGTAGATGGGGTTGTATGGTGGTGTAGATGGGGTGGTATGGTGGTGTGTAGATGGGGTGGGTGGCATGGATGTAAATGTGGTGTGTAGATGGGGTGGTATGGTGGTGTAGATGGGGTTGTATGGTGGTGTGGTATGGTGGTGTGTAGATGGGGTGGTATGGTGGTGTGTAGATGGGGTAAGGTGGGGTTGAATGGTGGTGTGTAGATGGGGTAAGGTGGGTTGGGATGGTGGTGTGTAGATGGGGTATAGGTGGGGTGGTATGGTAGTGTGTAGATTGGGTAAGGTGGGGTTGGATGGTAGTGTGTAGATTGGGTTGTATGGTGGTTTGTAGATGGGGTAAGGTGGGGTGTAATGGTGGTGTAGATGGGGTAAGGTGGGATTGTATGGTGGGTGGTATGGCGGTGTGTAGATGGGGTAAGCTGGGGTGGTATGGTGGTGTGTAGATGGGGTGGTATGGTGGGTGTGTAGATGGGGTAAGGTGGGTTTGTATGGTGGGGTTGTATGGTGGTGTGTAGATGGGGTAAGGTGGGATTGTATGGCGGTGTGTAGATGGGGTAAGGTGGGGTTGGATGGTAGTGTGTAGATTGGGTTGTATGGTGGTTTGTAGATGGGGTAAGGTGGGGTGTAATGGTGGTGTGTAGATGGGGTAAGGTGGGATTGTATGGTGGGGTGGTATGGCGGTGTGTAGATGGGGTAAGCTGGGGTGGTTTGGTGGTGTGTAGATGGGGTTGTATGGTGGTGTGTAGATGGGGTAAGGTGGGGTGGTATGGTGGTGTGTAGATGGGGTTGTATGGTGGTTTGTAGATAGGGTAAGGTGGGGTTGTATGGTGATGTGTAGATGGGGTAAGGTGGGATGGAATGGTGGTGTGTAGATGGGGTAAGGTGGGGTTGTATGGTGGTGTGTAGATGGGGTAAGGTGGGGTTGAATGGTGGTAATAAGGGGTAGTGTGTCAGCAGGGTAATAAGGGGTAATAAGGGGTTGTGTGTCAGCAGGGTAATAAGGGGTAATAAGGGTGGTGTATCAGCAGGGTAATAAGGGGTAGTGTGTCAGCAGGGTAATAAGGGGTAATAAGGGGTAGTGTGTCAGCAGGGTAATAAGGGGTAATAAGGGGTAGTGTGTCAGCAGGGTAATAAGGGGTAATAAGGGGTAGTGTGTCAGCAGGGTAATAAGGGGTAGTGTGTCAGCAGGGTAATAAGGGGTAATACGGGGTAGTGTGTCAGGAGGGTAATAATGGGTAGTGTGTCTGCAGGGTAATAAGGGGTAGTGAGTCAGCAGGGTAATAAGGGGTAGTGTGTCAGCAGGGTAATAAGGGGTAGTGTGTCAGCAGGGTAATAAGGGGTAGTGTGTCAGCAGGGTAATAAGGGGTAGTGTATCAGCAGGGTAATAAGGGGTAATAAGGGGTAGTGTGTCAGCAGGGTAATAAGGGGTAATAAGGGGTAGTGTGTCAGCAGGGTATTAAGGGGTAGGGTGTCAGCAGGGTAATAAGGGGTAGTGTCAGCAGGGTAATAAGGGGTAGTGTGTCAGCAGGGTAATAAGGGGTAGTGTATCAGCAGGGTAATAAGGGGTAGTGTATCAGCAGGGTAATAAGGGGTAGTGTGTCAGCAGGGTAATAAGGGGTAGTGTGTCAGCAGGGTATTAAGGGGTAGGGTGTCAGCAGGGTAATAAGGGTGCAGTGTGTCAGCAGGGTATTAAGGGGTAGGTGTCAGCAGGGTAATAAGGGTAGTGTGTCACAGGGTAATAAGGGGTAGTGTGTCAGCAGGGTAATAAGGGGTAGTGTGTCAGCAGGGTAATAAGGGGTAGTGAGTCAGCAGGGTAATAAGGGGTAGTGTGTCAGCAGGGTATTAAGGGGTAGTGTGTCAGCAGGGTATTAAGGGGTAGGGTGTCAGCAGGGTAATAAGGGGTAGTGTGTCAGCAGGGTAATAAGGGGTAGTGTGTCAGCAGGGTAATAAGGGGTAATGTATCAGCAGGTTAAAGTGGTGATGAAGGGGTTGATCGCAGTGTCTTTGTTTGTTTGTGTGTGTGTTTGTGTGTGTCCTATGTGTTTTTGTGTGTGTGTGGGTGTGTCAGGTTCTCGGGGCTCTGAGTCCAGTCCCCACGGCTCTCCCACACTTGGCCAGCAGGGCGGCTCCAGCGAGGATGTCTGGGTTCTCCGAGCTTCTCCTCGCAGGTACGAGGGTGTGTTGTTGTGTTTGTGTATTGGTAGGTGTATTGTGCAGTTGTGTGTGTTATTAATTAATATAGTTAATTAATATAGTTAATTAATATAGTTAATTAATATAGTTAATATAGTTCATTAATATAGGTAATTAATATAGTTAATTAATATAGTTAATTAATATAGTTAATATAGTTAATTAATATAGTTCATTAATATAGTTCATGAATATAGTTAAATAATATAGTTAGTTAATATAGTTAATTAATATAGGTAATTAATATAGTTAATTAATATAGTTAATTAATATAGTTCATTAATATAGTTAATATAGTTAATTAATATAGGTAATTAATATAGTTAATTAATATAGTTAATATAGTTCATTAATATAGTTAATATAGTAAATTAATATTGTTAATTAATATAGGTAATTAATATAGTTAGTTAATATAGTTAATTAATATAGTTAATATAGTAAATTAATATTGTTAATTAATATAGGTAATTAATATAGTTAGTTAATATAGTTAATTAATATTGTTAATTAATATAGGTAATTAATATAGTTAGTTAATATAGTTAATTAATATAGTTAATATAGTCTATTAATATTGTTAATTAATATAGGTAATTAATATAGTTAGTTAATATAGTAAATTAATATTGTTAATTAATATAGTTAGTTAATATAGTAAGTTAATATTGTTAATTAATATAGTTCATTAATATAGTTAATATAGTTTATAGGGTAGGAGTAACAGGTTAATATGTATAATGGAATATGGTGCCATCAGAAAGTATTCAAACCCCCTCGACTTATTCCACATATTTGTTGTTACAGCCTGAATTCAGATTAAATATGTGTTTTCTCACCCATCTACCCACAATACCCCATAATTACAACATAAAATACAGGCTCAATAATGTGAGTCTTTCTGGGTAAGACCCCGAGTCAATACTGTGAGTCTTTCTGGGTAAGACCCTGAGTCAATACTGTGAGTCTTTCTGGGTAAGACCATGAGTCAATACTGTGAGTCTTTCTGGGTAAGACCCCGAGTCAATACTGTGAGTCTTTCTGGGTAAGACCCTGAGTCAATACTGTGAGTCTTTCTGGGTAAGACCATGAGTCAATACTGTGAGTCTTTCTGGGTAAGACCCTGAGTCAATACTGTGAGTCTTTCTGGGTAAGACCCTGAGTCAATACTGTGAGTCTTTCTGGGTAAGACCCTGAGTCAATACTGTGAGTCTTTCTGGGTAAGACCCTGAGTCAATACTGTGAGTCTTTCTGGGTAAGACTGAGTCAATACTGTGAGTCTTTCTGGTAAGATGAGTCAATACTGTGAGTCTTTCTGGGTAAGACCCTGAGTCAATACTGTGAGTCTTTCTGGGTAAGACCCTGAGTTATTACTGTGAGTCTTTCTGGGTAAGACCCTGAGTCAATACTGTGAGTCTTTCTGTAAGACCCTGAGTCAATACTGTGAGTCTTTCTGGGTAAGACCCTGAGTCAATACTGTGAGTCTTTCTGCAAGACCCTGAGTCAATACTGTGAGTCTTTCTGGGTAAGACCCTGAGTCAATACTGTGAGTCTTTCTGGGTAAGACCCTGAGTCAATACTGTGAGTCTTTCTGGGTAAGACCCTGAGTCAATACTGTGAGTCTTTCTGGAGTACTGTGAGTCTTTCTGGGTAAGACCCTGAGTCAATACTGTGAGTCTTTCTGGGTAAGACCCTGAGTCAATACTGTGAGTCTTTCTGGGTAAGACCCTGAGTCAATACTGTGAGTCTTTCTGGGTAAGACCCTGAGTCAATACTGTGAGTCTTTCTGGGTAAGACCCTGAGTCAATACTGTGAGTCTTTCTGGGTAAGACCCTGAGTCAATAATGTGAGTCTTTCTGGGTAAGACCCTGAGTCAGTACTGTGAGTCTTTTTGGGTAAGACCCTGAGTCAATACTGTGAGTCTTTCTGGGTAAGACCTGGAGTCAGTAAGACCCTGAGTCAATACTGTGAGTCTTTCTGGGTAAGACCCTGAGTCAATAATGTGAGTCTTTCTGGGTAAGACCCTGAGTCAATACTGTGAGTCTTTCTGGGTAAGACCCTGAGTCAATACTGTGAGTCTTTCTGGGTAAGACCCTGAGTCAATACTGGTTAGAATCACCTTTGACAGCGATTACAGCTGTGAGTCTCTCTGGGTAAATCTCTAAGAGCTTTGCACACCTGCATTGTACAACATCTGCCCTTATTATGTTAAAAATTCTTTAAACTCTGTCAAATTGGTTGTTGATCATTGCTAGACAACCATATTTATATGGCATGGTCAATGGAAACCAAGTTTAAAAACTCTGACGCGTTTCGGATACCTGTGCTTAGTTCCATTACGTTTCCTTTTCATCCTGAAAAACTCCCAGTCCTTACCCATAACATGATGCAGCCACCACCTATGCTTGAAAATATGGAGAGTGAAACTCAGTAATGCGTTGTATTATCAGGTTCGAAGGTAAGACCCAGATGCAGACTGTGTCGGAGTAACAATGTTTATTACAGCAACAGGGCAGGCAAACGACAGGTCAAGGCAGGCAGGGGTCGATAACCAGAGTAGTGGGGGAAAGGTATAGGACGGCAGGTAGGCTCAGGGTCGGGTCAGGGGCAAGCAGAGTGGTCAGGCAGGCAGGGGTCGATAACCAGAGTAGTGGGGGAAAGTTACAGGATGGCAGGTAGGCTCAGGGTCGGGTCAGGGGCAAGCAGAGTGGTCAGGCAGGCAGGGGTCGATAACCAGAGTAGTGGGGGAAAGGTATAGGACGGCAGGTAGGCTCAGGGTCGGGTCAGGGGCAAGCAGAGTGGTCAGGCAGGCAGGGGTCGATAACCAGAGTAGTGGGGGAAAGGTATAGGATGGCAGGTAGGCTCAGGGTCGGGTCAGGGGCAAGCAGAGTGGTCAGGCAGGCTGGCTCAGAGACAGGACACGCAAGTGTCAAAACCAGGAGGACGAGAAAAAGATAGACTGGGGGGAAGCAGGAGCTGAGACAAAAACGCCGGTTGAGTTGACAAACAAGACGACCTGGCAACGGACAAACAGAGAACACAGGTATGAATACCCAGGGATAATGGGAAAGATGGGCGACACCACCTGGAGGGGTGGAGACAAATCACAAGGACAGGTGAAAGAGATCAGCATGTACCGTGCTTTGAACTGGCAACGGACAAACAGAGAACACAGGTATGAATACCCCAGGGGATAATGTGGAGCAGGAAAGATGGGCGACACCACCTGGAGGGGGTTGGAGATAATCACAAGGACAGGTGAAACAGATCTATCCAAACACTCTTCCTGTTTAAACAGGATGCATATCCAAACACTCTTCCTGTTTAAACAGGATGCATATCCACACACTCTTCCTGTTTAAACAGGATGCATATCCACACACTCTTCCTGTTTAAACAGGATGCATATCCAAACACTCTTCCTGTTTAAACAGGATGCATATCCAAACACTCTTCCTGTTTAAACAGGATGCATATCCAAACACTCTTCCTGTTTAAACAGGATGCATATCCAAACACTCTTCCTGTTTAAACAGGATGCATATCCAAACACTCTTCCTGTTTAAACAGGATGCATATCCAAACACTCTTCCTGTTTAAACAGGATGCATATCCAAACACTCTTCCTCTTTAAACAGGATGCATATCCAAACACTCTTCCTGTTTAAACAGGATGCATATCCAAACACTCTTCCTGTTTAAACAGGATGCATATCCAAACACTCTTCCTGTTTAAACAGGATGCATATCCAAACACTCTTCCTGTTTAAACAGGATGCATATCAAACACTCTTCCTCTTTAAACAGGATGCATATCCAAACACTCTTCCTGTTTAAACAGGATGCATATCAAACACTCTTCCTGTTTTAAACAGGATGCATATCCAAACACTCTGTATTCAGGACAAAACGTGAATTTCCTTGCCACATTTTTTTCAGTATTTACTTTAGTGCTTCCTGTTTAAACAGGATGCATGTTTTGGAATAATATTTTTTATTTTGTACAGGCTTCCGTCTTTTCACTCTGTCAATCAGGTTAGTATTGTGGAGTAACTACAATGTTGTTGACCCATCCTCACTTTTCTATCACTGTAACTGTTTTAAAGTCACCATTGGCCTCGTGATGAAATCCTGAGCGGTTTCCTTCCCCTCCGGCAACTGAGTTAGGAAGGACGCCTGTATATTTTATAGTGACTGGGTGTATTGATACACCATCCAAAATGTAATTAATACCAGGCTCAAGGGATATTCAATGTCTGTTTTTTGGGGTGTCGGGTGGGGAGGGTTTTACTTGGCTCATTGCGCTCTAGCGACTCCAGAATAATATTACTGTAATATTAATAACAACTGGCGGGTCCAGGTGCTTGCAGGCTGACTCCAGTCAGTCAATTGAACGGTGTTTCCTCCGACATATTGGTGCAGCTGGCTTCTGTGTTAAGTGGGCGGGTGTTAAGCAGCGGTTTGGCGGGTCATGTTTCAGAGGACGTAACATGACTCGACCTTCGCTTCTCCAGAGCCTGCGATGAGTGATGAGAAAATATCACAATTGGGAGGAAAAGGGGTAAAAAAAAGATATACAAAAATGATGTAATCCATTTAAAATTCAGGCTGAAACAAAATAAAATGTGGAGGAAGTCAAGGGGTACTTTCTGAAGGCACTGTATTTCTGTGCCTGTGCATAATAGATGACGTTGATCATAGCATTATTACTATCAGAAATAAGAGAGGTCCTAGAATAGAACCATGAGGAACACCACATTCTATCTATCTATTCCTAGAATAGAACCATGAGGAACACCACATTCTATCTATTCCTAGAATAGAACCCTGAGGAAAACCACATTCTATCTATTCCTAGAATAGAACCCTGAGGAACACCACATTCTGTCTATATATTCCTAGAATAGAACCCTGAGGAACACCACATTCTGTATATCTATTCATAGAATAGAACCCTGAGGAACACCACATTCTGTCTATATATTCTAGAATAGAACCCTGAGGAACACCACATTCTGTCTATATATTCCTAGAATAGAACCCCTGAGGAACACCACATTCTGTATATCTATTCATAGAATAGAACCCTGAGGAACACCACATTCTGTATATCTATTCATAGAATAGAACCCTGAGGAACACCTGTATACATTCTGTATATCTATTCATAGAATAGAACCCTGAGGAACACCCACATTCTGTATATATATATTCCTAGAATATACCACCCTGAGGAACAGAACCACATTATATCTAAACCTCTGTGTGTGTGTGTCCAGGTCTGTGTGTGTGTGTGAACACCACAATGTGTGTGTGTGTGTGTGTTTGCGTTGGTCGTGCGTGCGTGCGTGCAACTAGTGCGTGCGTGCGTGGAGCGTGCAGCGTGCATGTATGTACATTTGTGGATGTGTGTAGGTGGTGACCGTAGCAGCAGTGTGGGTAGTCTGGGCAGCGTTCGTTCCCTCGGCAGCGTCCAGAGTTCTGGAAACACACAACACGCCCTGAATACTGCAACCTCCTCCGCCTGCCACAGCACACGTTACTGTAATACACGCCAGCTAACAGCAGCCTGAACACACACGGCCTCAATGCTCCCGGGCCCACGCGCAGTCGGAGGGAGTCAAGGTGGGTGTCAGTCTTCCTCTGATTGACCAGAGGAACTAAGCCTGTCATCTGGTGTGTGTTTCAGGCTTCTGTGTGTGTGTGTGTTTCAGGTTTGTGTGTGTGTGTGTTTCACAAGTGTGTGTGTGTGTTTCAGGTTTGTGTGTGTATTGTGTGTGTTTCAGGTGTGTGTGTGTGTTTCAGGTTTGTGTGTGTGTTTCAGGTTTGTGTGTGTGTGTGTGTTTCAGGAGTGTGTGTGCGTTTCAGGTTTGTGTGTGTGTTTCTAGAGGTTTGTGTGTGTGTGTGTGTGTTTCAGGAGTGTGTGTGTTTCCTAGCCACAGTGATGTGTGTGTAACAGGAGCAGTTGGAGCAGGCAGCAGGTGTATTACTTGTAGAATAATAGTGTGTTTCACAAGTGTGAATAATGACCAGTGTTTCACAGGTACCCAGAATAATATTACTGTAATATTAATACCAACTAGTGTGTCTGTGTGTGTTTACCAACTATAATAATAGGAGTGTCTGTGGCAGGCAGCAGGTACCCAGTGTTTCAGGTGATAGGCAGCAGGTGTGAATAATATTTGTAACAACTAGAATAAACTAACAGGACCAGTCCAGGTCTTCTTCAGAATAAATTACTGTAATATTTCACAGAATAATAGTGTCCACTGGAGCAGGGCAACCCAGCTCTAGAATAATAGTGCATGTGTGTGTTTATGTTTAGCTCTAGCCACAGTGATGTCCCAGTCAAGTCCAAGCAGGCAAAGGAGCATCTGTTGAGCAGTCCAAGTCTGTGGAATAATAGTAACAGGCAGTCCAGGTACCAGAATAATATTACTGTAATATTAATAACAACTAGAATAATAGTAACAGGACCAGTCCAGGTCTGTGGAGCAGGCAGCAGGTACCCAGAATAATATTACTGTAATATTAATAACAACTAGAATAATAGTAACAGGACCAGTCCAGGGTCTGTGGAATAATAGTAACAGGACCAGTCCAGCAGGTACCCAGAATAATATTACTGTAATATTAATACCAACTAGAATAATAGTAACAGGACCAGTCCAGGTCTGTGGAGCAGGCAGCAGGTACCCAGAATAATATTACTGTAATATTAATAACAACTAGAATAATAGTAACAGGACCAGTCCAGGTCTGTGGAGCAGGCAGCAGGTACCCAGAATAATATTACTGTAATATTAATAACAACTAGAATAATAGTAACAGGACCAGTCCAGGTCTGTGGAGCAGGCAGCAGGTACCCAGAATAATATTACTGTAATATTAATAACAACTAGAATAATAGTAACAGGACCAGTCCAGGTCTGTGGAGCAGGCAGCAGGTACCCAGAATAATATTACTGTAATATTAATAACAACTAGAATAATAGTAACAGGACCAGTCCAGGTCTGTACCAACTACTGTAATATTAATAACAACTAGAATAATAGTAACAGGACCAGTCCAGGTCTGTGGAGCAGGCAGCAGGTACCCAGAATAATATTACTGTAATATTAATAACAACTAGAATAATAGTAACAGGACCAGTCCAGGTCTGTGGAGCAGGCAGCAGGGAATAATATTACTGTAATATTAATAACAACAGAATAATAGCAGCAGTCTGTACCCAGAATAATATTACTGTAATATTAATAACAACTAGAATAATAGTAACAGGACCAGTCCAGGTCTGTGGAGCAGGCAGCAGGTACCCAGAATAATATTACTGTAATATTAATAACAACTAGTAATATTAATACTACTAGAATAATAACAGGACCAGTCCAGGTCTGTGGAGCAGGCAGCAGGTACCCAGAATAATATTACTGTAATATTAATAACAACTAGAATAATAGTAACAGGACCAGTCCAGGTCTGTGGAGCAGGCAGCAGGTACCCAGAATAATATTACTGTAATATTAATAACAACTAGAATAATAGTAACAGGACCAGTCCAGGTCTGTGGAGCAGGCAGCAGGTACCCAGAATAATATTACTGTAATATTAATAACAACTAGAATAATAGTAACAGGACCAGTCCAGGTCTGTGGAGCAGGCAGCAGGTACCCAGAATAATATTACTGTAATATTAATAACAACTAGAATAATAGTAACAGGACCAGTCCAGGTCTGTGGAGCAGGCAGCAGGTACCAGAATAATATTACTGTAATATTAATACCAACTAGAATAATAGTAACAGGACCAGTCCAGGTCTGTGGAGCAGGCAGTAGGTACCAGAATAATATTACTGTAATATTAATAACAACTAGAATAATAGTAACAGGACCAGTCCAGGTCTGTGGAGCAGGCAGCAGGTACCCAGAATAATATTACTGTAATATTAATAACAACTAGAATAATAGTAACAGGACCAGTCCAGGTCTGTGGAGCAGGCAGCAGGTACCCCAGTAAATAATATTACTAGAATAATAGTAACAGGACCAGTCCAGGTCTGTGGGAGCAGGCAGCAGGTACCCAGAATAATATTACTGTAATATTAGGCAGAGCAGCAGGACCAGTCCAGGTCTGTGGAGCAGGCAGCAGGTTCTAACTGTCTGAGCAGTAGCAGGACTGTCTGGACTGTCTGACTATGAGTTTGGCTCATTTCAATTGGCTGGCTGACTGACTGGCTGGCTAACTAATTGACTGACTGGTTTGGCTGACTGACTGGCTGGCTAACTAGTTGACTGACTGGCTGGCTGACTGACTGGCTGGCTGGCTAACTAATTGACTGACTGGTTGGCTGACTGACTGACTGGCTGACTAACTGACTGGCTGGCTGACTGACTGGCTGGCTGGCTAACTAATTGACTGACTGGCTGACCGACTGACTGACTGGCTGGCTAACTAATTGACTGACTGGCTGGCTGGCTGACTGACTACTAACTGACTGGCTGGCTAACGAATATGAATGCATAACAACAGTCAGTCTGACTAACTTCTGACTGACTGACTGACTTTCTCTGACTTTCTGACTTTCTAACTGACTGACTTTCTAACTAACTGACTGACTTACTTTCTAACTGACTGACTTTCTGACTGACTGACTTTCTAACTGACTGACTGACTGACTTTCAACTGACTGACTGACTTTCCTAACTGACTCACCAACTGGACTGACTTACGGCTTTATAACTGACTGACTGACTTTCTAACTGACTGACTGACTTTCTAACTGACTGACTAACTAACTGACTGACTGACTGTCTAACTGACTGACTGACTGACTGTCTAACTGACTGACTGACCGACTGACTGTCTAACTGACTGATTGACTGACTGACTGACTGTCTAACTGACTGACTGTCTAACTGACTGACTGACTGACTGTCTAACTGACTGATTGACTGACTGACTGTCTAACTGACTGACTGACTGTCTGTCTAACTGACAGACTGACTGACTGACTGACTGTCACAACTGACTGACTATCTGACTGTCTAACTGACTGACTGACTGACTGACTGTCTAACTGACTAACTGACTGTCTGACTGACTGACTGACTGTCTAACTGACTGACTGACTGTCTAACTGACTGACTGACTGTCTAACTGACTGTCTAACTGACTGTCTGACTTTCTGACTGACTGTCTAACTGACTGACTGACTGTCTGACTGACTGTCTAACTGACTGTCTAACTGACTGACTGACTTACTGACTGACTGTCTGACTGACTGACGGACTGTCTGACTGACTGTCTAACTGACTGACTGACTGACGGACTGTCTGACTGACTGTCTAACTGACTGACTAACTGACTGACTGTCTAACTGACTGACTGACTGACTGACTGACTGACTGACTGACTGACTGACTAACTGACTGACTGTCTAACTGACTGACTGACTGTCTGACTGTCTAACTGACTGACTGACTTACTGACTGTCTGACTGACTGACGGACTGTCTGACTGACTGTCTAACTGACTGACTGACTGACGGACTGTCTGACTGACTGTCTAACTGACTGACTAACTGACTGACTGTCTAACTGACTAACTGACTGACTGTCTAACTGACTGACTGACTGACTGTCTGACTGACTGACTGACTGTCTGACTGACTGTCTGACTGACTGACTGACTGACTGACTAACTGACTGACTGACTGTCTGACTGACTGACTGACTGACTGACTAACTGACTGACTGACTGACTGTCTGACTGACTGACTGACTGACTGACTGACTGTCTAACTGACTGACTGACTGACTGACTGACTGTCTGACTGACTGTCTGACTGACTGACTGACTGTCTGACTGACTGACTGACTGACTGACTGTCTGACTGACTGACTGTCTAACTGTCTAACTGACTGACTGTCTAACTGACTGTCTGACTGACTGACTGACTGTCTGACTGACTGACTGACTGACTGACTGACTGTCTGACTGACTGTCTGACTGACTGTCTAACTGACTGACTGTCTGACTGACTGACTGACTGACTGACTGACTGTCTGACTGACTGTCTGACTGACTGTCTAACTGACTGACTGACTGTCTGACTGACTGACTGTCTGACTGACTGACTGACTGTCTAACTGACTGACTGACTGTCTGACTGACTGACTGACTGTCTGACTGACTGACTGACTGTCTGACTGACTGACTGACTGACTGACTGTCTGACTGACTGACTGTCTAACTGTCTAACTGACTGACTGTCTGACTGACTGACTGACTGACTGACTGACTGACTGTCTGACTGACTGACTGTCTGACTCTGACTGTCTGTGTTTCTTTAGCTGCTACTAAGAGTCCATCTGGTTGTCCTCCTCAAGAACAGCACTCCTTTGACTGACTGACTGACTGACTAACTGACTGACTGACTGTCTAACTGTCTAACTGACTGACTGTCTGACTGACTGACTGACTGACTGTCTGACTGACTGACTGTCTAACTGTCTAACTGACTGACTGTCTGACTGACTGACTGACTGACTGACTGACTGACTGACTGACTGTCTGACTGACTGTCTGACTGACTGACTGTCTGTGTTTCTTTTAGCTGCTACTAAGAGTCCATCTGGTTGTCCTCCTCAAGAACAACGCTCCTTTGATCGCAAGGCAGAGGCAGATGTGAAGGTGAGGTCTGTGTGTGTGTTTGTGTGTGTGTTCGGGCATGAGCGTGTGTGTGCCTGTTTGTGTGTGAGTTTGTGTGTGTGTGTGTGTGTGTGTGTGTGTGTGTGTGTGTGCATTTGTGTGTGTTGTCTCACCAGAGACAGATTTCTTTGCTGTTTCAGTTTATTGTTTCTGCTTCCTGAAGCTTCCCTCCATCATTCAGTGGCTTGGAATGTGTTGCTGTTCGCTGGACGTTGTTCTCAGGACACCGTGGTTAACACCCCTACTCTAACAATAAGAGAGTCAGGACACCGTGGTTAACACCCCTAGGACACCGTGGTTAACACCCTACTCTAACAATAAGAGAGTCAGGACACCGTGGTTAACACCTACTCTACTCGTGGTTAACAATAAGAGACAGGACACCGTGGTTAACACCCCTACTCTAACAATAAGAGAGTCAGGACACCGTGGTTAACACCCCTAGGACACCGTGGTTAACACCCCTACTCTAACAATAAGAGAGTCAGGACACCGTGGTTAACACCCTAGGACACCGTGGTTAACACCCCTACTCTAACAATAAGAGAGTCAGGACACCGTGGTTACACACCCCTACTCTAACAATAAGAGAGTCAGGACATCGTGGTTAACACCCCTACTCTAACAATCAGGACAAGAGAGACAGGACACCGTGGTTAACACCCCTAGGACACCGTGGTTAACACCCCTACTCTAACAATAAGAGAGTCAGGACACCGTGGTTAACACCCCTACTCTAACAATAAGAGTCAGGACATCGTGGTTAACACCCCTACTCTAACAATAAGAGAGACAGGACACCGTGGTTAACACCCCTAGGACACCGTGGTTAACACCCCTACTCTAACAATAAGAGAGTCAGGACACCGTGAGTTAACACCCCTACTCTAACAATAAGAGAGTCAGGACACCGTGGTTAACACCCCTACTCTAACAATAAGAGAGTCAGGACACCGTGGTTAACACCCTACTCTAACAATAAGAGAGTCAGGACACCGTGGTTAACACCCTACTCTAACAATAAGAGAGTCAGGACACCGTGGTTAACACCCCTACTCTAACAATAAGAGAGTCAGGACACCGTGGTTAACACCCCTACTCTAACAATAAGAGAGTCAGGACACCGTGGTTAACACCCCTACTCTAACAATAAGAGAGTCAGGACACCGTGATTAACACCCCTACTCTAACAATAAGAGAGTCAGGACACCGTGGTTAACACCCCTACTCTAACAATAAGAGAGTCAGGACACCGTGGTTAACACCCCTACTCTAACAATAAGAGAGTCAGGACACCGTGGTTAACACCCCTACTCTAACAATAAGAGAGTCAGGACACCGTGGTTAACACCCCTACTCTAACAATAAGAGAGTCAGGACACCGTGGTTAACACCCCTACTCTAACAATAAGAGAGTCAGGACACCGTGGTTAACACCCCTACTCTAACAATAAGAGAGTCAGGACACCGTGGTTAACACCCCTACTACACTCTAACAATAAGAGAGACAGGACACCGTGGTTAACACCCCTACTCTAACAATAAGAGAGTCAGGACAGTTCAGGACACCGTGGTTAACACCCCTACTCTAACAATAAGAGAGTCAGGACACCGTGGTTAACACCCCTACTCTAACAATAAGAGAGACAGGACACCGTGGTTAACACCCCTACTCTAACAATAAGAGAGTCAGGACACCGTGGTTAACACCCCTACTCTAACAATAAGAGAGACAGGACACCGTGGTTAACACCCCTACTCTAACAATAAGAGAGTCAGGACACCGTGGTTAACACCCCTACTCTAACAATAAGAGAGACAGGACACCGTGGTTAACACCCCTACTCTAACAATAAGAGCCATGGGATCTTTAGTGACCACAGAGAGTCAGCGTCCCATCAGAAAGATGTAGTTAGATGACGTTACAGGCTGTCTCAGTGTTGACCCCTCTCATTGAGTTGTTCCACTTCCTGAACTAGAGTCTCATGGATACAGAACATGTGCAGTTAGTCCTCATTCAGTAAGTGACGTTACAGGCTGTCTCAGTGTTGACCCCTCTCATTGAGTTGTTCCACTTCCTGAACTAGAGTCTCATGGATACAGAACATGTGCAGTTAGTCCTCATTCAGTAAGTGACGTTACAGGCTGTCTCAGTGTTGACCCCTCTCATTGAGTTGTTCCACTTCCTGAACTAGAGTCTCATGGATACAGAACATGTGCAGTTAGTCCTCATTCAGTAAGTGACGTTGCAGGCTGTCTCAGTGTTGACCCTCTCATTGAGTTGTTCCACTTCCTGAACTAGAGTCTCATGGATACAGAACATGTGCAGTTAGTCCTCATTCAGTAAGTGTCTCAGTGTTGACCCTCTCATTGAGTAACTCAAGTTGAAGGCCGACCAGGGTACTGCAAGCTGCCATTAGCAGCTACAATTACCCTCACAACTTATTCTGTGTACAATTTCTAATAATCGGTTCCAGGACATACTTCTGGTGTATTAGAAGCAATATTTGGTACCGTGGTCATCGTTTTTCCGTTCACTATAATTGGGGATACTGTTTTCTACTAACAAAGGCCTGCAATACTGCGGTCGGGCTTGAACCTCCGTGGTTTTAACGAGAGGGGGCAGTTGTTCTCCCCTGATTAGATGGCTATCTCTACTGCCCCTGGGGGTAAAGGATGTCAGTCTAACCCTAACAACCAATCACTGAGCTGAGCTGTGTCACCTGACCTCACAGAGACATACAGAGCCTCTGGACTCCCTCCTCCCTCCCCCACCCTGTTCTAGAACTCTGGTATCTATGTTCTACAGCTCTGAGAATATTCTGTGTTCTAGAACGATGAGAGTGTTCGGTTGAAGAGCTCTGAGAATGCTGATAGTTCTAGTCTTC
>NC_088410.1:1098504-1108504 GCF_034236695.1 Oncorhynchus nerka | reverse complement strand
TTAATGAGGATACTCTGGGCCATACCAATATTAATGAGGATACTCTGGGCCATACCAATATTAATGAGGATACTCTGGGCCATACTGATATTAATGAGGATATTCTGGGCCATACCAATATTAATGAGGATATTCTGGGCCATACCAATATTAATGAGGATATTCTGGGCCATACCAATATTAATGAGGATATTCTGGGCCATACCAATATTAATGAGGATACTCTGGGCCATACCAATATTAATGAGGATACTCTGGGCCATACCAATATTAATGAGGATATTCTGGGCCATACCAATATTAATGATACCGATATTAATGAGGATACTCTGGAATATACCAATATTATACATTTGAGTAATCATTAATCATACTAAATACATATGAACACATGTGTATATGTTCTAATATCTCTGTGTGTGTGTGTGTGTGTGCGTGTGTGTGTGTATAGGCCAGCCTGGCAGAGTGGTTGTCAGCGATTGGGCTGAACCAGTACTACCAGGTTCTGGTGCAAAATGGATATGACAACATCGACTTCATCACTGAGATCAGCTGGGAGGACCTGAAGGAGATTGGCATCACCAAGCTGGGTAGGACACACAGGAGATAGACATCACCAAGCTGGTAGGAGATAGACATCACCAAGCTGGTAGGACACACAGGAGATAGACATCACCAAGCTGGTAGGAGATAGACATCACCAAGCTGGGTAGGACACACAGGAGATAGACATCACCAAGCTGGTAGGAGATAGACATCACCAAGCTGGTAGGATACACAGGAGATAGACATCACCAAGCTGGTAGGACACACAGGAGATAGACATCACCAAGCTGATAGGAGATAGACATCACCAAGCTGGTAGGACACACAGGAGATAGACATCACCAAGCTGGTAGGAGATAGACATCACCAAGCTGGTAGGACACACAGGAGATAGACATCACCAAGCTGGTAGGAGATAGACATCACCAAGCTGGTAGGAGATAGACATCACCAAGCTGGTAGGAGATAGACATCACCAAGCTGGTAGTTCACACAGGAGATAGACATCACCAAGCTGGTAGGACACACAGGAGATAGACATCACCAAGCTGGTAGGAGATAGACATCACCAAGCTGGTAGGAAATAGACATCACCAAGCTGGTAGTAGATAGACATCACCAAGCTGGTAGGACACACAGGAGATAGACATCACCAAGCTGGTAGGAGATAGACATCACCAAGCTGGTAGGAGATAGACATCACCAAGCTGGTAGGAGATAGACATCACCAAGCTGGTAGGAGATAGACATCACCAAGCTGGTAGGACACAGACATCACCAAGCTGGTAGGACACACAGGAGATAGACATCACCAAGCTGGTAGGACACACAGGAGATAGACATCACCAAGCTGGTAGGATACACAGGAGATAGACATCACCAAGCTGGTAGGAGATAGACATCACCAAGCTGGTAGGACACACAGGAGATAGACATCACCAAGCTGGGTAGCTTGAAAGGTTCTAGATACATGGACACAGAGAGACAGATTATCAGAGATGTATTCAAGGACACAGAGAGACAGATTATCAGAGATGTTTTAAAGGACACAGAGAGACAGATTATCAGAGATGTATTCAAGGACGCAGAGAGACAGATTATCAGAGATGTTTTAAAGGACACAGAGAGACAGATTATCAGAGATGTTTTAAAGGACACAGAGAGACAGATTATCAGAGATGTTGTGAAGGACACAGAGAGACTGATTATCAGAGATGTTTTAAAGGACGCAGAGAGACAGATAATCAGAGATGTATTCAAGGACACAGAGAGACAGATTATCAGAGATGTATTAAAGGACACAGAGAGACAGATTATCAGAGATGTTTTAAAGGACACAGAGAGACAGATTATCAGAGATGTTCTAAAGGACACAGAGAGACTGATTATCAGAGATGTTTTAAAGGACACAGAGAGACAGATTATCAGAGATATATTAAAGGACACAGAGAGACAGATTATCAGAGATAAAGGACACAGAGAGACAGATTATTATGTTTTAAAGGACACAGAGAGACAGATTATCAGAGATGTTCTAAAGGACACAGAGAGACAGATTATCAGAGATGATTTTAAAGGACACAGAGAGACAGATTATCAGAGATGATTATTTTTAAAGGACACAGAGAGCCAGATTATCAGAGATGTTCTAAAGGACACAGAGAGACAGATTATCAGAGATGTATTCAAGGACACAGAGAGACAGATTATCAGAGATGTTTTAAAGGTACCATGTATTAAAGCAATATCAAGACTCCAAACACCTGACGAACACCTTCAATTTTAGAGGGATGGTTGAATATGAGAAGATGTTGAAATGTTGTACATTTGACTATTTTACTCCCCCGTCTCTCTGTGTCTGTCTGTCTCTGTCTCTCTGTGTGTGTGTGTGTGTGTGTCTCTCTCTACCTCTCGCTCTTTCTCTCTCGCTCTCGCTCTGTCTCTCTCTCTCTTTCTCTCTCGCTCTCTCTGTTTCTGTCTGTCTGTCTGTCTCTCTCTTTCTGTGTCTGTCTCTCTCTCTGTGTGTGTGTGTGTCTCTCGCTCTGTCTCTGTCTGTTTCTCGCTCTTTCTTTCTCTCTGCTTCTCTCTGTCTCTTTCTTGCTCTGTCTCTGTCTCTGTCGGCCTCTCTCTGCGTCTCTCTTTCGCTCTGTCTCTGTCTCTCTCAACCTCTCGCTGTGTCTCTCTCTCTTTCTCTCTCTTGCTCTGTGTCTCTCTGTATCTGTTTCTCTCTGTCCCTGTCTCTCTCTCTTGCTCTGTGTCTCTCTCTCTCTCTCTGTCTCTCTCTCTGTCCCTGTCTCTCTCTCTCTCTTTCTCTCTCTCTCTCTCTTGCTCTGTGTCTCACTGTATCTGTTTCTTCTCTCTCTGTCCCTGTCTCTCTCTCTCTGTCTCTGTCCCTGTCTCTCTCTCTCTTTCTCTCTCTCAGGCCACCAAAAGAAGATGATGTTAGCAGTGAGGAGACTGGGGAAGTTCCAGAGAGGAGAGAGTATCTCTCAGCCTTCTACCCCTCCTTCTGGCTCCACCCTCCATCTGGCTCCACCCTCCTTCTGGCTCCACCCCTCCATCTGGCTCCACCCCTCCCCTCTACCCCACTCCTCCACTGGGAGGGGTCAGAGGCCCCCTCACTAAACCCCGGCCAGGGATTGAGTCCCCAACACACACACTCCTCCCCACCTCACACTCCCACCAAGACCCACAAGGGCTCGAGCCCACCCTCCACCCAGCCCCGTCAGCTGATTCGCCAGTCCAAGAAGGGGGTGTGTCTGTTCCTTTACTCTGTCTGCCAATGGAGGAGGAGCATCGCGAACTCACAGCCTGATTGGCTACTCGGGGTACGGCCGATGCCCTCTCGGTTATAGACTTCGCCCTAGATACGCCACGGTCCCGCCGCAGCAGCTCGGCTCAACGCTCCGACCCCAATGACGCAACTGTCAACCGCAGCCAATCATCAGTCACGCTGCGGCCCAGGAGGAAAGGCCGGCCCCGACTCCGCCCAAACGGTCGTGTTCCTCCATCTCCGGGGGCGACGGGCTGGGGAGGGGCTGGGGGTAGTAGGGATCAGGGAGAGGAGAGCCAGCGACTGTGGAGGGCTGGCGGAGAGGAGGGGGAGGGGGGCTGGTGAGGTCAGAGGGGGCGGGGGGGAGCGTCCGGAGCATCGCCGCCATGTTGGAGACATCGATGGGAGGAGTTGGTCCTGGAGGGGGAGGGGCCAAGACCCTGCCCAGAACCATGGGAGGCAGAGGCAGCTACCTCAACCCTACACAGGTTTGTCTGTCAGTCTGTCTGTCTGTCTGTCTGTCTGTCTGTCTGTCTGTCTGCCTGTCTGTCTGTCTGTCTGTCTGTCTGTCTGTCTGTCTGTCTTCAACACCCACCATCTCATGTTCAGATACATGAACCAAATGAACAAATGACAAATGAAGCTAATTGATTGCACCCAAATTGGCCATTTTAATGGATAGGATTCAGATGATATTCATTAATATAGAACCCAACATCTGATTGGACCAAACTACTTCCCTACCGCTAAACCAGACATGGTCAAAGCCCTCCCTAGGGGTCAAAGCCCTCTACCCTAGGGTCAAAGCCCCTACCCTAGGGTCAAAGCCCCTCCCTACCTTAGAGGTCAAAGCCCCTACCCTAGGGTCAAAGCCCCTACCCTAGGGGTCAAAGGACCCAACCCCTAGGGGTCAAAGCCCTCTACCTTAGAGGTCAAAGCCCCCTACCCTAGGGTCAAAGCCCCCTACCCTAGGGGTCAAAGCCCCCAACCCTAGGGGTCAAAGCCCCTACCCTAGGGGTCAAAGCCCCTCCCTACCTTAGAGGTCAAAGCCCCTACCCTAGGGGTCAAAGCCCCCAACCCTAGGGGTCAAAGCCCCTTACCCTAGGGGTCAAAGGACCCAACCCTAGGGGTCAAAGCCCTCTACCCTAGGGTCAATCCCGCTCACAGACCCTTACCCTAGGGGCCAATCCCACCCACAGACCCCTACCTTTGGGGCCAATCCCACCCACAGACCCCTACCCTTGGGGTCAATCCCACACACAGACCCCTACCCTAGGGCCAATCCCGCCCACAGACCCCTACCCTAGGGTCAATCCCCGCCACAGACCCCTACCCTAGGGGCCAATCCGCCCACAGACCCCTACCCTAGGGGTCAATCCCCACAAAGACCCCTACCCAGGGGCCAATCCCGCCCACACACCCCTACCCTAGGGGCCAATCCCACCCACAGACCCCTACCATAGGGCCAATCCACCCACAGACCCCTACCCTAGGGCCAATCCGCGCCACAGACCCCTAAACTAGGGGCCAATCCCACCCACAGACCCCTACCCTAGGGGCCAATCCCGCCCACAGACCCCTACCCTAGGGGCCAATCTCACCCACAGACCCCTACCCTAGGGGCCAATCCCGCCCACAGACCCCTACCCTAGGGGCCAATCCCACCCACAGACCCCTACCCTAGGGGCCAATCCCACCCACAGACCCCTACCCTAGGGGGCCAATCCCGCCCCCAACGGCTCATGTGTAATCGTCGCCAGGCCAGGTCAGGTGGTCTGGGGTCTCATGTGTAATCGTCGCCAGGCCGGGTCAGGTGGTCTGGGGTCTCATGTGTAATCGCCGCCAGGCCGGGTCAGGTGGTCTGGGGTCTCATGTGTAATCGTCGCCAGGCCAGGTCAGGTGGTCTGGGGTCTCATGTGTAATCGTCGCCAGGCCGGGTCAGGTGGTCTGGGGTCTCATGTGTAATCGCTCGCCAGGCCAGGTCAGGTGGTCTGGGGTCTCATGTGTAATCGTCGTCCAGGCCAGGTCAGGTGGTCTGGGGTCTCATGTGTAATCGTCGCCAGGCCGGGTCAGGTGGTCTGGGGTCTCATGTGTAATCGTCGCCGGGTCAGGTGGTCTGGGGTCTCATGTGTAATCGTCGCCAGGCCCGGTCAGGTGGTCTGGGGTCTCATGTGTAATCGTCACCAGGCCGGGTCAGGTGGTCTGGGGTCTCATGTGTAATCGTCGGGTCAGGTGGTCTGGGGTCTCATGTGTAATCGTCGCCAGGCCCGGTCAGGTGGTCTGGGGTCTCATGTGTAATCGTCACCAGGCCGGGTCAGGTGGTCTGGGGTCTCATGTGTAATCGTCGCCAGGCCGGGTCAGGTGGTCTGGGGTCTCATGTAATCGTCGTCAGGTCAGGTGGTCTGGGGTCTCATGTGTAATCGTCGCCAGGCCAGGTCAGGTGGTCTGGGGTCTCATGTGTAATCGTCGTCAGGTGGTCTGGGGTCTCATGTGTAATCGTCGCCAGGCCAGGTCAGGTGGTCTGGGGTCTCATGTAATCGTCGTCAGACCGGGTCAGGTGGTCTGGGGGTCACACCAGGCCTGGTCAGGTGGTCTGGGGTCTCATGTGTAATCGTCGCCAGGCCAGGTCAGGTGGTCTGGGGTCTCATGTGTAATGTGTTTATAATCCGCCAGGTTAGTCCGGGCGGCGTTGCGTCGTCAGGCCAGGTCAGGTGGTCTGGGGTCTCATGTGTAATCAGGCCGGGTCAGGTGGTCTGGGGTCTCATGTGTAATCAGGCCGGGCCAGGTGGTCTGGGGTCTCATGTGTAATCAGGCCAGGTCAGGTGGTCTGGGGGGTCTCAGTCTGTGTAATCAGGCCAGGTCAGGTGGTCTGGGGTCTCATGTGTAATGTGTTTATAATCCGCCAGGTTAGTCCGGGCGGCGTTGCGTCGCCAGGCCGGGTCAGGTGGTCTGGGGTCTCATGTAATCAGGCGGGTCAGGTGGTCTGGGGTCTCATGTGTAATCAGGCCGGGTCAGGTGGTCTGGGGTCTCATGTGTAATGTGTTTATAATCCGCCAGGTTAGTCCGGGCGGCGTTGCGTCGTCAGGCCGGGTCAGGTGGTCTCGGTCTGATGATGATATCATGAATCAGCCGTCTATCTCGGACCATCAGCGTCTAACTCTCCGCTCAGTCTATCTCTACCAGTCTAACCCTACCGACCAGACGGACTCTATCGCCCCAGATCCAGTCCCCGCGGCAACACACTGAGCTACGCCCAGAACCCCGCCCACGCTCCACGGTCGTCACGCCAACAGGAGAAGGGCTTATTACGGATGGAACAGCGACCATCAACCGAAGGTTCATCAGTCTAACTCTACCAGTCTAACTCTACCAGTCTAACTCTATCAGTCTAACTCTACCAGTCTAACTCTACCAGTCTAACTCTACCAGTCTAACTCTATCAGTCTAACTCTCTAATCAGTCTAATACCAGTCTGTCAGTCTAACTCTACCAGTCTAACTCAGTCTAACTCTAACTCTACCAGTCTAACTCTACCAGTCTAACTCTATCAGTCTAACTCTATCAGTCTAACTCTATCAGTCTAACTCTATCAGTCTAACTCTACCAGTCTAACTCTATCAGTCCCTAGCTCTCTACCAGTCTACCAGGCTATCAGTCAGTTTAACTCTACCAGTCTAGTCTACTCTACTATCAGTCTAACTCTATCAGTCTAACTCTATCAGTCTAACTCAGTCTACTATCAGTCTAACTCTATCAGTCTAACAGTCTACCAGTCTAACTCTATCAGTCTAACTCTACTACCAGTCTAACTCTATCAGTCTAACTCTAACAGTCTACCAGTCTAACTCTACCAGTCTAACTCTATCAGTCTAACTCTACCAGTCTAACTCTATCAGTCTAAACCAGTCTACCAGTCTACCAGTCTAACTCTCTACCAACTCTAGTGGTCTATCAGTCTAACTCTACCACTGTCAGTCTATCAGTCTCTACCAGTCTAACTCTATCAGTCTAACTCTGCAGTCCAGTCTAACTCTATCAGTCTCTATCAGTCTAGCTCTAGTCCAGTCTACCAGTCTATCAGTCTCTAACCAGTCTAACTCTATCTAGTCTAAGTCTACCAGTCTAACTCTATCAGTCTATCAGTCTAATCAGTCTATCAGTCTAACTCTATCAGTCTAACTCTACCAGTCTAACTCTACCAGTCTAACTCTATCACTCTACTCAGTCTAACTCTATCAGTCTAACTCTACCAGTCTAACTCTACCAGTCTAACTCTATCAGTCTACCAGTTCTCTAGTCTATCAGTCTAACTCTATCAGTCTAACTCTACTATCAGTCTAACTCTACCAGTCTACCAGTCTAACTCTACCAGTCTAACTCTACCAGTCTAGTCTATCAGTCTATCAGTCTAACTCTACCAGTCTAACTCTATCAGTTTAACTCTACCAGTCTACTCTACTCTATCAGTCTAACTCTACTAACTCTACCAGTCTAACTCTATCAGTCTAACTCATCAGTCTAACTCTACCAGTCTAACTCTATCAGTCTAACTCTATCAGTCTAGCTCTATCAGTCTAACTCTACCAGTCTAACGCTCTAGTCTAAGTCTAACCTATCAGTCAACTCCTGTCAGTCTATCAGTCTAACTCTACCAGTCTAACTCTATCAGTCTACCAGTCTACCAGTCTAACTCTACCAGTCTAACTCTATCTACTAGTCTAACTCTCAGTCTATCAGTCTAACTCTACCAGTCTCAGTCTATCAGTCTAACTCTATCAGTCTAACTCTACCACCAGTCTAACTCTACCAGTCTAACTCTATCAGTCTATCAGTCTAACTCTATCAGTACTAACTCTACCAGCTTGGTCAGTCTAACTCTATCTAACTCTATCAGTCTAACTCTACCAGTCTAACTCTCATCAGTCTAACTCTATCAGTCTAACTCTACTACCAGTCTAATCAGTCTAACTCTACCAGTCTAACTCTACCAGTCTAACTCTATCACTATCAGTCAGTCTAACTCTATCAGTCTATCAGTCTAACTCTACCAGTCTAACTCTACCAGTCTAAATCTAACCTACCAGTCTAACTCTACCAGTCAACTCTATCAGTCTAACTCTACCAGTCTAACTCTATCAGTCTACCAGTCTACCTCTCAGTCTGTCAGTCTAAACAGTCTATCAGTCTAAGTCTGTCAGTCTATCAGTCTAACTCTACCAGTCTAACTCTATCAGTCAGTCTAACTCTATCAGTCTAACTCTACTACCAGTCTAACTCTACCAGTCTATCAGTCTAACTCTACCAGTCTAACTCTATCAGTCTAAACAGTCTATCAGTCTAACAGTCTAACCAGTCTAACTTCTACCAGTCTAACTCTCTATCAGTCTAACTATCTCTATCAGTCTAACTCTACCAGTCTAACTACCAGCTCAACTCTACCAGTCTACCAGTCTATCAGTCTAACCAGTTTAACTCTATCAGTCTAACTCTACCAGTCTAACTCTATCAGTCTAACTCTACCAGTCTAACTCTATCAGTCTAACCAGTTTAACTCTATCAGTCTAACTCTACCAGTCTAACTCTATCAGTCTAACTCTATCAGTCTAACTCTATCAGTCTAACTCTACCAGTCTAACTCTAACTAACTCTACCAGTCAGTCTAACTCTATCAGTCTAACTCTAACTCTACCAGTCTAACTCTATCAGTCTAACTCTACCAGTCTAACTCTATCAGTCTAACTCTATCAGTCTAACTCTATCAGTCTAACTATACCAGTCTATCAGTCTAACTCTACCAGTTTAACTCTATCAGTCTAACTCTATCAGTCTAACTCTACCAGTCTAACTCTAACTCTACCAGTCTAACTCTATCAGTCTAACTCTATCAGTCTAACTCTATCAGTCTAACTCTACCAGTCTAACTCTATCAGTCTAACTCTATCAGTCTAACTCTACCAGTCTAACTCTAACTCTACCAGTTTAACTCTATCAGTCTAACTCTATCAGTCTAACTCTACCAGTCTAACTCTACCAGTCTAACTCTACCAGTCTAACTCTATCAGTCTAACTCTACCAGTCTAACTCTACCAGTCTACCAGTCTAACTCTACTACTCTACTAGTCTAACTCTACTACTCTACTAGTCTAACTCTACTACTCTACTAGTCTAACTCTATCAGTCTAACTCTACCAGTCTAACTCTATCAGTCTAACTTTACCAGTCTAACTCTACTACTCTACTAGTCTAACTTCTTGGCCCAGTCTAACTACCCAGTCTAACTCTACCAGTCTACTACAGTCTAACTCTACCGCCCAACCCTACCAGTCTAACTCTATCAGTCTAACTTCTACTAGTCTAACTCTAGTCTAACTCTACCAGTCTACCAGTCTAACTCTACTACTTACTAGTCTAACTCTACTACTCTTACTAGTCTAACTCTACTACTCTACCAGTCTAACTATCGTCTAACTCTACCAGTCTAACTCTCATTTAGTCTAACTCTATCAGTCTATCCTTACCAGTCTAACTCTCATTTACTCATTTAGTCTAACCTCTACCAGTCTAACTCTACCAGTCTAACTCTATCAGTCTAACCTACCAGTCTAACTCTATCAGTCTAACTCTATCCAGTCTAACTCTACCAGTCTAACTCTACAGTCTACTCTACCAGTCTAACTCTAC
>NC_088410.1:1084750-1098004 GCF_034236695.1 Oncorhynchus nerka | reverse complement strand
CCCTGGGCTGTGATTGGCTGCGGGGGCCAGAGCGAGGAGGAGGTGGTTGGTCAGTGAGGCGTGGAGGACTTGCAGGACAGTAGTTTGGCCACCATCAGTCGGGCGTATCGCATCCTGCTGGCCAGCTCCTTACAGCAGCCAAACTCCTCGATCAGAGACGTCTTATAGGTCCGGAAGTCTCTCTTCTCGTCGATGAAGGACACGGCACCCATCAGAGGACACAGGATCAACTTGGTGTGGTCCTACAGAAGAGAGATCTCTCTATTATCACAATAACTTGGTGAGGAGGAGGAGAGGGAGAGGAGGAGGAGAGGGAGCCCGAGAGAGGAGGAGGAGGAGGAGAGGGAGAGGAGGAGGAGAGGGAGACGAGAGAGAGGAGGAGAGGGAGACGAGAGAGAGGAGGAGAGGGAGACGAGAGAGAGGAGGAGAGGGAGACGAGAGAGAGGAGGAGAGGGAGACGAGAGAGAGGAGGAGAGGGAGACGAGAGAGAGGAGGAGAGGGAGACGAGAGAGAGGAGGAGAGGGAGACGAGAGAGAGGAGGAGAGGGAGACGAGAGAGAGGAGGAGAGGGAGACAGAGAGAGGGGAGGGAGAGAGAGAGAGGAGGAGAGGACGAGAGAGGAGGAGCCGAGAGAGAGGAGGGAGGATGAGAGGGAGCCCGAGAGAGGAGGAGCGAGCGAGAGAGAGGAGGAGGAGGAGCCGAGAGAGGAGGAGGAGGAGACGAGAGAGGAGGAGGAGGAGACGAGAGAGGAGGAGGAGGAGACGAGAGAGGAGGAGGAGGAGACGAGAGAGGAGGAGGAGGAGACGAGAGAGGAGGAGGAGGAGACGAGAGAGAGGAGGAGGAGCCGAGAGAGGAGGAGAGGGAGACCGGGAGAGGAGAAGGAGGAGACCGGGAGAGGGGGAGAGGAGGAGGGGGAGAGGAGGAGGGGAGGAGGAGGAGAGGAGAAGGAGGAGAGTACCTGGAAGAAGTTGATCTGCACGGTGCCGTTGGTGAGGTGGAGGACGATGGCCGACTTGGTTCTGAACCAGTGGCTGAGGTACGGCAGACGGGCCAGCTCGTCTCCGTCACGAGGCGTGATGTTGGCGCCCGCCTTCAGAAGGTGCTCCGACATGTAGTTACGGAAGTACTTCAACAACGTGATCTGGGGGAGGGCAGAGGTCACAGGTCAGCCAGGCTCTAACCCTTCAACAGACATCTAGTTATAGAAGTACTACAACAACGTGATCTGGGGGAGGGCAGAGGTCACAGGTCAGCCAGGCTCTAACCCATTCAACAGACATCTAGTTATAGAAGTACTACAACAACGTGATCTGGGGGAGGGCGGAGGTCACAGGTCAGCCAGGCTCTAACCCTTCAACAGACATCTAGTTATAGAAGTACTACAACAACGTGATCTGGGGGAGGGCAGAGGTCACAGGTCAGCTAGGCTCTAACCCAAGAGGCTAAGGACTTTAGCAATGCTATCCGAAAGTTAGCCTGGAGCCTTTAGCCACAGCCATAGAGAAGCACTAGCAGCGCTGGCAACTACTTGGATAGCGTGGCGGGGTCAAGCGGGGACGCTGAGGGTAGCTCTCGGCGGTATCTTGTCGATGTACTGAAGACTGTCTCCGTCGGCGTACATGATCATCCTGGTGCAGTCGTTAAACAACACCCCTACGCTGTTGTCACACAGCTGATAGCCTGCAACAGAGGTCAGAGGTCACACACACACAACCCTCCCTTCAGAGAGCATCACATGGACACAGGGTTGACATGGTGACAGAGAGAGCATGACATGGACACAGGGTTGACATGGTGACAGAGAGGAGCATCACATGGACACAGGGTTGACATGGTGACAGAGAGCATCACATGGACACAAGGTTGACATGTGGTGACAGAGAGCATGACATGGACACAGGGTTGACATGGTGACAGAGAGAGCATGACATGGACACAGGAGTTGACATGGTGACAGAGAGAGCATCACATGGACACAGGGTTGACATGGTGACAGAGAGAAGCATCACATGGACACAGGGTTGACATGGTGACAGAGAGCATCACATGGACACAGGTTGCCATGGTGACAGAGGGGAGCATCACATGGTGACAGAGGGGTTGCCATGGTGACAGAGAAGCATCACATGGACACAGGGTTGACATGGTGACAGAGGCATCACATGGACACAGGGTTGACATGGTGACAGAGAAGAGCATTACACATGGACACAGGGAATTTGACATGGTGACAGAGCATCACATGGTGACAGAGGGGTTGCCATGGTGACAGAGAAGAGCATCACATGGACACAGGGTTGACATGGTGACAGAGAGGCATCACATGGTGACAGAGGTTGCCATGGTGACAGGATGGTTACCAGTCATTGTTTGTGGCTGTAGTCGACCCACTTGCTGATCAGAAGATGGGGACACAGGCTGGGTCCTCTGCCTCCTCTGGAAACACAGGGGTTAGAGGTCAGGGGTCAGAGTACACCCCGTCTACAGCACGTCATATACTAACAGAGTCTGACATGTTGGGCTGTGGGAATGGAGTCCTCTCTCAGGGCTTGGCAGTGTGTGTGTGTCTCGTACCCATGCGTGTGAGTCCTCTCTCCGAGGGCTTGGCAGTGTGTGTGTGTCTCGTGCCCATGCGTATGAGTCCTCTCTCCGGGCTTGGCAGTGTGTGTGTGTCTCGTACCCATTCGTATGAGTCCTCTCTCCGAGGGCTTGGCAGTGTGTGTGTGTGTCTCGTGCCCATGCGTATGAGGTCCTCTCTCCGAGGGCTTGGCAGTGTGTGTGTGTCTCGTGCCCATTAGTATGAGTCCTCTCTCTGAGGGACTTGGCAGTGTGTGTGTCTCGTGCCCATGCATATGAGTCCTCCGAGGCTTGGCAGTGTGTGTGTGTGTCTCGTACCCATGCGTGAGTACTCTCTCCGAGGGAGCTTGGCAGTGTGTGTGTCGTACCCATGCGTATGAGTCCTCTCTCCGAGGGCTTGGCAGTGTGTGTGTGTCGTGACCCATGCGTGAGTCCTCTCCGAGGGCTTGGCAGTGTGTGTGTGTGTCTCGTAATGCGTATGAGTCCTCTCTCCGAGGGGCTTGGCAGTGTGTGTGTGTCTCGTACCCATGCGTATGAGTCCCTCTGAGGGCTTGGCAGTGTGTGTGTGTGTCTCGTACCCATGCGTATGAGTCCTCTCTCCGAGGGCTTGGCAGTGTGTGTGTGTCGTACCCATGCGTGTGAGTCCCTCTCTCCGAGGGCTTGGCAGTGTGTGTGTGTGTCTCGTACCCATGCGTATGAGTCCTCTGAGGGCTTGGCAGTGTGTGTGTGTGTCTCGTACCCATGCGTATGAGTCCTCTCTCCGAGGGCTTGGCAGTGTGTGTGTGTGTCTCGTTACCCATGCGTGTGGAGTCCTCTCTCCGAGGCTTGGCAGTGTGTGTGTCTCGTACCCATGCGTGCGAGTCCTCTCCGAGGGCTTGGCAGTGTGTGTGTGTCTCGTACCCATGCGTCACTGAGTCCTCTCTCGAGGGCTTGGCAGTGTGTGTGTCTCGTACCCATGCGTATGAGTCCTCTCTCCGAGGGCTTGGCAGTGTGTGTGTCTCGTACCCATGCGTATGGAGTCCCTCTCTCCGAGGGCTTGGCAGTGTGTCTCGTACCCATGCGTATGAGTCCTCTCTCCCGAGGAGCTTGGCAGCGTTGCAGGTGTCGAGTTGCTGCAGAAGGTCACTCAGGTGACAGTCTGTGGCCTCGGGAATCTCTCTGAGCAGTGGCTCATCTTTCTGTTCCACCTTCTCTGTTCCTGCTGAAGAGAGACAGACACTAAACCCCAGGCTGAAGGAAAGGAAGGGAGGGAAGGAGACAGACACTAAACCCCAGGCTGAAGGAAAGGAAGGGAGGAAAGGAGACAGACACTAAACCCCAGGCTGAAGGAAAGGAAGGGAGGAAAGGAGACAGACACTAAACCCCAGGCTGAAGGAAAGGAAGGGAGGGAGGAAAGGAAGGGAGACTGACACTAAACCCCAGGCTGAAGGAAAGGAAGGGAGGAAAGGAGACAGACACTAAACCCCAGGCTGAAGGAAAGGAAGGGAGGAAAGGAGACAGACACTAAACCCCAGGCTGAAGGAAAGGAAGGGAGGAAAGGAGACAGACACTAAACCCCAGGCTGAAGGAAAGGAAGGGAGGGAGGAAAGGGAGACTGACACTAAACCCCAGGCTGAAGGAAAGGAGACTGACACTAAACCCCAGGCTGAAGGAAAGGAAGGGAGGAAAGGAGACTGACACTAAATCCCAGGCTGAAGGAAAGGAAGGAAGGGAAGGAAGGGAGACTGACACTAGATCCCAGGCTGAAGGAAAGGAAGGGGGGAAAGGAGACAGACACTAAACCCCAGGCTGAAGGAAAGGAAGGGAGGGAAGGAAGGGAGACTGACACTAAACCCCAGGCTGAAGGGAAGGAAGGAAGGGAGACTGACACTAGACCCCAGGCTGAAGGGAGAGAGGAAAGGAAGGGAGAGAGAGACACTAAACCCCAGGCTGAAGGAAGGGAGGGAAGGAAGGGAGACTGACACTAAACCCCAGGCTGAAGGGAAGGAAGGGAGGAAAGGAGGGAGACTGACACTAGACCCCAGGCTGAAGGAAGGGAGGAAAGGAAGGGAGGAAAGGGAGACTGACACTAAACCCCAGGCTGAAGGAAGGGAGGAAAGGAAGGGAGACTGACACTAGACCCCAGGCTGAAGGAAAGGAAGTGAGGAAAGGGAGACTGACACTAGACCCCCGGGCTGAAGGAAAGGGAGAGAGGAAAGGAAGGGAGGAAAGGAAGAGAGACTGACACTAGACCCCAGGCTGAAGGGGAGGAAGGGAGGAAAGGAAGGGAGGAAAGGAAGGGAGACTGACACTAGACCCCCGGGCTGAAGGAAAGGAAGGGAGACTGACACTAGACCCCAGGCTGAAGGAAAGGAAGTGAGGAAAGGGAGACTGACACTAGACCCCCGGGCTGAAGGAAAGGGAGAGAGGAAAGGAAGGGAGGAAAGGAAGGGAGGAAAGGAAGGGAGGAAAGGAAGGGAGACTGACACTAGACCCCCGGGCTGAAGGAAGGGAAGGAGACTGACACTAGACCCCAGGCTGAAGGAAAGGAAGTGAGGAAAGGAAGGGAGGAAAGGAAGGGAGACTGACACTAGACCCCCGGGCTGAAGGAAAGGGAGAGAGGAAAGGAAGGGAGGAAAGGAAGGGAGGAAAGGAAGGGAGACTGACACTAGACCCCCGGGCTGAAGGAAGGGAAGGAGACTGACACTAGACCCCCCCGGGCTGAAGGAAGGGAAGGAGACTGACACTAGACCCCCCCGGGCTGAAGGAAGGGAAGGAGACTGACACTAGACCCCCGGGCTGAAGGAAAGGAAGGAGACAGACACTAGACCCCCCGGGCTGAAGGAAAGGAAGGAGACAGACACTAGACCCCCGGGCTGAAGGAAAGGAAGGAGACAGACACTAGACCCCCGGGCTGAAGGAAAGGGAGACTGACACTAGACCCCCGGGCTGAAGGAAAGGGAGAGAGGAAAGGAAGGGAGGAAAGGAGACCCCTACGTAGTGTGAATCTAACCCTTGTTGTTGAGAGCGGTGAGCGGGCGTCTCTGGCCGGGCTCCAGAGAGGAGGGAGCGATGGAGAAGCGCGGCGGCACGGTGAGGCAGGTGGTGGGGAGACGCAGGGGGATGTAGCCCTCGGTGAAGAACTCGTCGGTCAGCAGCTGGGAGACGGTGGGCCGCTGGGACGGGTCGGCGTGGAGCATCCGCTTGATCAGAGACGCCGCCACCGGGTTGATTTGCTACAGAACAAAAACGCGGGAGAAGAAGATGGAGAAACTGCCATAAAAACAGATGACCTTTGATGGTGTAGTAGTAATGGGTGGTGTTAGTAATGGGTGGTGTTAACTCACCAGGGGGTAGTGTAGTAGTAATGGGTGGTGTTAGTAATGGGTGGTGTTAACTCACCCAGGGGGTAGTGTAGTAGTAATGGGTGGTGTAGTAGTAATGGGTGGTGTTAGTAATGGGTGGTGTTAACTCACCCAGGGGGTAGTGTAGTAGTAATGGGTGGTGTTAGTAATGGGTGGTGTTAACTCACCCAGGGGGTAGTGTAGTAGTAATGGGTGGTGTTGGCTCACCCAGGGGGTGGTGTAGTAGTAATGGGTGGTGTTAGTAATGGGTGGTGTTAACTCACCCAGGGGGTAGTGTAGTAGTAATGGGTGGTGTTGGCTCACCCAGGGGGTAGTGTAGTAGTAATGGGTGGTGTTAGTAATGGGTGGTGTTAACTCACCCAGGGGGTAGTGTAGTAGTAATGGGTGGTGTTGGCTCACCCAGGGGGTAGTGTAGTAGTAATGGGTGGTGTTAGTAATGGGTGGTGTTAACTCACCCAGGGGGTAGTGTAGTAGTAATGGGTGGTGTTGGCTCACCCAGGGGGTAGTGTAGTAGTAATGGGTGGTGTTGGCTCACCCAGGGGGTAGTGTAGTAGTAATGGGTGGTGTTAGTAATGGGTGGTGTTGGCTCACCCAGGGGGTAGTGTAGTAGTAATGGGTGGTGTTGGCTCACCCAGGGGGTAGTGTAGTAGTAATGGGTGGTGTTGGTAATGGGTGGTGTTAGTAATGGGTGGTGTTGGCTCACCCAGGGGGTAGTGTAGTAGTAATGGGTGGTGTTGGTAATGGGTGGTGTTAACTCACCCAGGGGGTAGTGTAGTAGTAATGGGTGGTGTTGGTAATGGGTGGTGTTAGTAATGGGTGGTGTTAACTCACCCAGGGGGTAGTGTAGTAGTAATGGGTGGTGTTGGTAATGGGTGGTGTTAACTCACCCAGGGGGTAGTGTAGTAGTAATGGGTGGTGTAGTAGTAATGGGTGGTGTTAGTAATGGGTGGTGTTAACTCACCCAGGGGGTAGTGTAGTAGTAATGGGTGGTGTTGGTAATGGGTGGTGTTAACTCACCCAGGGGGTGGTGTTAGTAATGGGTGGTGTTAACTCACCCAGGGGGTGGTGTTAGTAATGGGTGGTGTTGGCTCACCCAGGGGGTGGTGTTAGTAATGGGTGGTGTTGGCTCACCCAGGGGGTGGTGTTAGTAATGGGTGGTGTTGGCTCACCCAGGGGGTGGTGTTAGTAATGGGTGGTGTTGGCTCACCCAGGGGGTGGTGTTAGTAATGGGTGGTGTTGGCTCACCCAGGGGGTAGTGTAGTAGTAATGGGTGGTGTTGGCTCACCCAGGGGGTAGTGTAGTAGTAATGGGTGGTGTTAACTCACACAGGGGATGGTGTAGTAGTAATGGGTGGAGTTAGTAATGGGTGGTGTTAGCTCACCCAGGGGGTAGTGTAGTAGTAATGGGTGGTTTTAACTCACCCAGGGGATGGTGTAGTAGTAGTAATGGGTGGTGTTAACTCACCCAGGGGGTAGTGTAGTAGTGGGTGGTGTAGTAGTAGTGGGTGGTTTTAACTCACCAGGGGGATGGTGTAGTAGTAGTAATGGGTGGTGTAGTAGTAGTGGGTGGTGTAGTAGTAGTGGGTGGTGTTAACTCACCCAGGGGATGGTGTAGTAGTAATGGGTGGTTTTAACTCACCCAGGGGATGGTGTAGTAGTAGTAATGGGTGGTGTTGGCTCACCCAGGGGGTAGTGTAGTAGTAGTGGGTGGTTTTAACTCACCCAGGGGATGGTGTAGTAGTAGTAATGGGTGGTGTAGTAGTAGTGGGTGGTGTTAACTCACCCAGGGGATGGTGTAGTAGTAATGGGTGGAGTTAGTAATGGGTGGTGTTAGCTCACCCAGGGGATAGTGTAGTAGTGGGTGGTGTTGGCTCACCCAGGGGATGGTGTAGTAGTAGTGGGTGGTGTTGGCTCACCCAGGGGATGGTGTAGTAGTAGTGGGTGGTGTTAACTCACCCAGGGGGTAGTGTAGTAGTAATGGGTGGTGTTAACTCACCCAGGGGGTAGTGTAGTAGTAATGGGTGGTGTTGGCTCACCCAGGGGATGGTGTAGTAGTAGTGGGTGGTGTTAACTCACCCAGGGGGTAGTGTAGTAGTAATGGGTGGTGTTAACTCACCCAGGGGATAGTGTAGTAGTAGTGGGTGGTGTTAACTCACCCAGGGGATGGTGTAGTTGTTCTTTTTGATGCGGTTGTAGGTCTCTTTCAGACAAGACGTCTCAAATGGAGGTTTACCAACCAGCAGAGTGTACCTGAGAGAGATGGAGCCTGTTACAATACAGACCACTACTGGGGGGCCCAGATACAGTATTAAATATGTGTTGAGGTGGTCCTACTGGGGGGCCCAGATAGAGTATTAAATATGTGTTGAGGTGGTCCTACTGGGGGGCCCAGATATAGTATTAAATATGTGTTGAGGTGGTCCTACTGGGGGGCCCAGATATAGTATTAAATATGTGTTGAGGTGGTCCTACTGGGGCCCAGATATAGTATTAAATATGTGTTGAGGTGGTCCTACTGGGGGACCCAGATATAGTATTAAATATGTGTTGAGGTGGTCCTACTGGGGGACCCAGATAGAGTATTAAATATGTGTTGAGGTGGTCCTACTGGGGGACCCAGATATAGTATTAAATATGTGATGAGGTGGTCCTACTGGGAGACCCAGATAGAGTATTAAATATGTGTTGAGGTGGTCAGTATGATGCCTGTTGGACCCAGATATAGTATTAAATATGTGATGAGGTGGTCCTACTGGGGGACCCAGATATAGTATTAAATATGTGTTGAGGTGGTCCTACTGGGGGACCCAGATAGAGTATTAAATATGTGTTGAGGTGGTCCTACTGGGGGACCCAGATATAGTATTAAATATGTGTTGAGGTGGTCAGTATGATGCCTGTTGGACCCAGATATAGTATTAAATATGTGATGAGGTGGTCCTACTGTTGGACCCAGGTAGAGTATTAAATATGTGATGAGGTAGTCCTACTGGGGCCCAGATATAGTATTAAATATGTGTTGAGGTGGTCCTACTGGGGGACCCAGATATAGTATTAAATATGTGTTGAGGTGGTCCTACTGGGGGACCCAGATAGAGTATTAAATATGTGTTGAGGTGGTCCTACTGGGGGACCCAGATATAGTATTAAATATGTGTTGAGGTGGTCAGTATGATGCCTGTTGGACCCAGATATAGTATTAAATATGTGATGAGGTGGTCCTACTGGGAGACCCAGATAGAGTATTAAATATGTGATGAGGTGGTCCTACTGGGGACCCAGATAGAGTATTAAATATGTGTTGAGGTGGTCCTACTGGGGGGCCCAGATAGAGTATTAAATATGTGTTGAGGTGGTCAGTATGATGCCTGTTGGACCCAGATATAGTATTAAATATGTGATGAGGTGGTCCTACTGGGGGACCCAGATATAGTATTAAATATGTGTTGAGGTGGTCCTACTGGGGGACCCAGATAGAGTATTAAATATGTGTTGAGGTGGTCCTACTGGGGGACCCAGATATAGTATTAAATATGTGTTGAGGTGGTCAGTATGATGCCTGTTGGACCCAGATATAGTATTAAATATGTGATGAGGTGGTCCTACTGTTGGACCCAGGTAGAGTATTAAATATGTGTTGAGGTGGTCAGTATGATGCCTGTTGGACCCAGATAGAGTATTAAATATGTGTTGAGGTGGTCAGTATGATGCCTGTTGGACCCAGATAGAGTATTAAATATGTGTTGAGGTAGTCAGTATGATGCCTGTTGGACCCAGATAGAGTATTAAATATGTGTTGAGGTGGTCAGTATGATGCCTGTTGGACCCAGATAGAGTATTAAATATGTGTTGAGGTGGTCCTACTGGGGGACCCAGATATAGTATTAAATATGTGTTGAGGTGGTCCTACTGGGGGACCCAGATATAGTATTAAATATGTGATGAGGTGGTCAGTATGATGCCTGTTGGACCCAGATACAGTATTAAATATGTGTTGAGGTGGTCCTACTGGGGGACCCAGATAGAGTATTAAATATGTGTTGGTGGTCCTACTGGGGCCCAGATACAGTATTAAATATGTGTTGAGGTAGTCCTACTGGAGGGCCCAGATAGAGTATTAAATATGTGATGAGGTGGTCCTACTGTTGGACCCAGATAGAGTATTAAATATGTGTTGAGGTGGTCCTACTGGGGGACCCAGATATAGTATTAAATATGTGTTGAGGTGGTCAGTATGATGCCTGTTGGACCCAGATAGAGTATTAAATATGTGTTGAGGTGGTCCTACTGGGGGACCCAGATATAGTATTAAATATGTGTTGAGGTGGTCCTACTGGGGGACCCAGAGAGTATTAAATATGTGTTGAGGTGGTCCTACTGGGGGACCCAGATAGAGTATTAAATATGTGTTGAGGTGGTCCTACTGGGGGACCCAGATAGAGTATTAAATATGTGATGAGGTGGTCCTACTGTTGGACCCAGATAGAGTATTAAATATGTGTTGAGGTAGTCCTACTGGGGGACCCAGATATAGTATTAAATATGTGTTGAGGTGGTCCTACTGGGGGACCCAGATCGAGTATTAAATATGTGTTGAGGTAGTCAGTATGATGCCGGTTGGACCCAGATAGAGTATTAAATATGTGTTGAGGTGGTCCTACTGGGGGACCCAGATAGAGTATTAAATATGTGTTGAGGTGGTCCTACTGGGGGACCCAGATAGAGTATTAAATATGTGATGAGGTAGTCCTACTGTTGGACCCAGATAGAGTATTAAATATGTGTTGAGGTGGTCCTACTGGGGGACCCAGATAGAGTATTAAATATGTGTTGAGGTGGTCCTACTGGGGGACCCAGATAGAGTATTAAATATGTGTTGAGGTGGTCCTACTGGGGGGCCCAGATAGAGTATTAAATATGTGTTGAGGTGGTCCTACTGGGGGACCCAGATAGAGTATTAAATATGTGTTGAGGTAGTCCTACTGGGGGACCCAGATAGAGTATTAAATATGTGTTGGTGGTCCTACTGGGGCCCAGATACAGTATTAAATATGTGATGAGGTGGTCCTACTGGGGGACCCAGATAGAGTATTAAATATGTGTTGAGGTGGTCCTACTGGGGGACCCAGATAGAGTATTAAATATGTGTTGAGGTAGTCCTACTGGGGACCCAGATAGAGTATTAAATATGTGTTGAGGTAGTCCTACTGGGGGACCCAGATAGAGTATTAAATATGTGTTGAGGTAGTCCTACTGGGGGACCCAGATAGAGTATTAAATATGTGTTGAGGTGGTCCTACTGGGGGACCCAGATACAGTATTAAATATGTGTTGAGGTGGTCCTAACGGGGGACCCAGATATAGTATTAAATATGTGTTGAGGTGGTCAGTATGATGCCTGTTGGACCCAGGTAGAGTATTAAATATGTGATGAGGTGGTCCTACTGTTGGACCCAGGTAGAGTATTAAATATGTGTTGAGGTGGTCCTACTGGGGGACCCAGATAGAGTATTAAATATGTGTTGAGGTGGTCCTACTGGGGGACCCAGATAGAGTATTAAATATGTGTTGAGGTGGTCCTACTGGGGGACCCCAGATAGAGTATTAAATATATGTGTGGTGGTCCTACTGGGGGCCCAGATAGAGTATTAAATATGTGTTGGGAGGTGGTCCTACTGGGGACCCAGATAGAGTATTAAATATGTGTTGAGGTAGTCCTACTGGGGACCCAGATAGAGTATTAAATATGTGTTGGTGGTCCTACTGGGGCCCAGATACAGTATTAAATATGTGATGAGGTGGTCCTACTGGGGGACCCAGATAGAGTATTAAATATGTGTTGAGGTGGTCCTACTGGGGGACCCAGATAGAGTATTAAATATGTGTTGAGGTAGTCCTACTGGGGACCCAGATAGAGTATTAAATATGTGTTGAGAGTAGTCCTGGGGTACCCAGATGAGTAGTAAAATATGTGTTGAGGTAGTCCTACTGGGGGACCCAGATAGAGTATTAAATATGTGTTGAGGTGGTCCTACTGGGGGACCCAGATACAGTATTAAATATGTGTTGAGGTGGTCCTAACGGGGGACCCAGATATAGTATTAAATATGTGTTGAGGTGGTCAGTATGATGCCTGTTGGACCCAGGTAGAGTATTAAATATGTGTTGAGGTGGTCCTACTGGGGGACCCAGATAGAGTATTAAATATGTGTTGAGGTAGTCCTACTGGGGGACCCAGATAGAGTATTAAATATGTGTTGAGGTAGTCCTACTGGGGGACCCAGATAGAGTATTAAATATGTGTTGAGGTGGTCAGTATGATGCCTGTTGGACCCAGGTAGAGTATTAAATATGTGATGAGGTGGTCCTACTGGGGGACCCAGATATAGTATTAAATATGTGTTGAGGTAGTCCTACTGTTGGACCCAGATATAGTATTAAATATGTGATGAGGTGGTCCTACTGGGGGACCCAGATAGAGTATTAAATATGTGTTGAGGTGGTCCTACTGGGGGACCCAGATAGAGTATTAAATATGTGTTGGTGGTCCTACTGGGGCCCAGATACAGTATTAAATATGTGATGAGGTGGTCCTACTGGGGGACCCAGATAGAGTATTAAATATGTGTTGAGGTAGTCCTACTGGGGGACCCAGATAGAGTATTAAATATGTGTTGAGGTAGTCCTACTGGGGGACCCAGATAGAGTATTAAATATGTGTTGAGGTGGTCAGTATGATGCCTGTTGGACCCAGATAGAGTATTAAATATGTGTTGAGGTGGTCCTACTGGGGGACCCAGATAGAGTATTAAATATGTGATGAGGTATTAAAGATATAGTATTAAATATGTGTTGAGGTAGTCAGTATGATGCCTGTTGGACCCAGATAGAGTATTAAATATGTGATGAGGTGGTCCTACTGGGGCCCAGATATAGTATTAAATATGTGATGAGGTAGTCAGTATGATGCCTGTTGGACCCAGATAGAGTATTAAATATGTGTTGAGGTAGTCCTACTGGGGGACCCAGATAGAGTATTAAATATGTGTTGAGGTAGTCAGTATGATGCCTGTTGGACCCAGATAGAGTATTAAATATGTGTTGAGGTAGTCCTACTGGGGGACCCAGATAGAGTATTAAATATGTGATGAGGTGGTCAGCATGATGCCTGTTGGACCCAGATAGAGTATTAAATATGTGTTGAGCCTTTACGGTCCACAAGCCACTATGACCGATATGTTACCAGCCCCATCTTCGTCTGTTGCCATGCTTGGCATTAAAAAAAAAAGGCCTGTGTTTTGTAATGACTCTAAACAAGATGTGTATTAGTAAGTA
>NC_088410.1:1070434-1084250 GCF_034236695.1 Oncorhynchus nerka | reverse complement strand
CCCCAGTCCAACATGGTAATACTCCCCTCCAACAGTCCCCAGTCCAACATGGTAATACTCCCCAGTCCAACATGATAATACTCCCAGTCCCAACAGTCCAACATGGTGATACTCCCCCAGTCCAACATGGTAATACTCCCCAGTCCAACATGGTAATACTCCCCAGTCCCCAGTCCAACATGATAATACTCCCCAGTCCCAGTCCAACATGGTAATACTCCCAGTCCAACATGGTGATACTCCCCAGTCCCAGTCCAACATGGTAATACTCCCCAGTCCAACATGGTAATACTCCCCAGTCCCCAGTCCAACATGGTAATACTCCCCAGTCCAACATGTTAATACTCCCCAGTCCCCAGTCCAACATGGTAATACTCCCAGTCCCAGTCCAACATGGTAATACTCCCCAGTCCCCAGTCCAACATGGTAATACTCTCCAGTCCAACATGGTAATACTCCCAGTCCAACATGGTAATACTCCCAGTCCAACATGGTAATACTCCCCAGTCCAACATGGTAATACTCCCAGTCCCCAGTCCAACATGGTAATACTCCCAGTCCCCAGTCCAACATGGTAATACTCCCCAGTCCAACATGGTGATACTCCCCAGACCAACATGGTAATACTCCCCAGTCCAACATGGTAATACTCCCCAGTCCCCAGTCCAACATGGTAATACTCCCAGTCCCCAGTCCCCAGTCCAACATGGTAATAATCCCCAGTCCAACATGGTAATACTCCCCAGTCCAACATGGTAATACTCCCCAGTCCAACATGGTAATACTCCCTCCCCAGATACTCCCCAGTCCAACATGGTAATACTCCCCAGTCCCCAGTCCAACATGGTAATACTCCCCAGTCCAACATGGTAATACTCCCCAGTCCAACATGGTAATACTCCCCAGTCCAACATGGTAATACTCCCCAGTCCCCAGTCCAACATGGTGATACTCCCCAGTCCCCAGTCCAACATGGTAATACTCCCCAGTCCCCAGTCCAACATGGTGATACTCCCCAGTCCCCAGTCCAACATGGTAATACTCCCCAGTCCAACATGATAATACTCCCCAGTCCAACATGGTAATACTCCCCAGTCCCCAGTCCAACATGGTAATACTCCCCAGTCCCCAGTCCAACATGGTAATACTCCCCAGTCCAACATGGTAATACTCCCAGTCCAACATGGTCCCCAGTCCAACATGGTAATACTCCCCAGTCCAACATGGTAATACCCCCAGTCCCCAGTCCAACATGGTAATACTCCCCCAGTCCCCAGTCCAACATGGTATTACTCCCCAGTCCAACATGATAATAATCCCCAGTCAACATGGTAATACTCCCCAGTCCCCAACATGGTAATACTCCCCAGTCCAACATGATAATACTCCCAGTATGGTCTCTCCCCAGTCCCCAGTCCAACATGGTAATACTCCCCAGTCCAACATGATAATACTCCCCAGTCCAACATGGTAATACTCCCCAGTCCAACATGGTAATACTCCCAGTCCAACATGGTAATACTCCCCAGTCCAACATGGTAATACTCCCAGTCCAACATGGTAATACTTTCCTCCCCAGTCCAACATGGTAATACTCCCCAGTCCAACATGGTAATACTCCCCAGTCCAACATGGTAATACTCCCCAGTCCAACATGGTGATACCCCCAGTCCAACATGGTAATACTCCCAGTCCCCAGTCCAACATGGTAATACTCCCCAGTCCAACATGGTAATACTCCCCAGTCCAACATGGTAATACTCCCCCAGTCCCCAGTCCAACATGGTAATACTCCCCCAGTCAACATGGTAATACTCCCAGTCCAACATGGTAATACTCCCAGTCCAACATGGTAATACTCCCAGTCCCCAGTCCAACATGGTAACACTCCCCAGTCCAACATGGTAATACTCCCCTCCCCAGTCCTAACATGGTAATACTCCCCAGTCCAACATGGTAATACTCCCCAGTCCCCAGTCCAACATGGTAATACTCCCCAGTCCCAACAGTAATACTCCCCAGTCCAACATGGTAATACTCAGTCCCAGTCCAACATGATAATACTCCCAGTCCCCAGTCCAACATGGTAATACTCCCCCCAGTCCAACATGGTAATACTCCCCAGTCCAACATGGTAATACTCCCAGTCCAACATGATAATACTCCCCAGTCCCCAGTCCAACATGGTAAGTCCAACTCCCCAGTCCAACATGGTAATACCCCCAGTCCCCAGTCCAACATGGTAATACTCCCCAGTCCAACATGGTAATACTCCCCAGTCAACATGGTAATACTCCCCAGTCCAACATGGTAATACTCCCCAGTCCCCAGTCCAACATGGTAATAGTCCCCAGTCCAACATGGTAATACTCCCCAGTCCCCAGTCCAACATGGTATACTCCCCAGTCCCCAGTCCAACATGGTAATACTCCCCAGTCCAACATGGTAATACTCCCCCAGTCCAACATGGCAATTTCCCCAGTCCCCAGTCCAACATGGTAATACTCCCCAGTCCCCAGTCCAACATGGTAATACTCCCCAGTCCAACATGGTAATACTCCCCAGTCCAACATGGTAATACTCCAGTCCAACATGGTAATACTCCCCAGTCCAACATGGTAATATTTCCCCAGTCCCCAGTCCAACATGGTAATACTCCCAGTCCCCAGTCCAACATGGTAATACTCCCAGTCCAACATGGTAATACTCCCCAGTCCAACATGGTAATACTCCCCAGTCCAACATGGTAATAATCCCCCCATGATAATACTCCCCAGTCCAATATGGTAATGGCTCCCCAGTCCCCAGTCCAACATGGTAATACTCAGTCCCAATTTGTCCAACATGATAATACTCCCCAGTCCAACATGGTAATACTCCCCAGTCCAACATGGTAATACTCCCCAGTCCAACATGATAATACTCCCCAGTCCAACATGGTAATACAGTCCCCAGTCCAACACGGTAATACTCCCCAGTCCAACATGGTAATACTCCCCAGTCCAACATGGTAATACTCCCAGTCCCCAGTCCAACATGCTAATATCCCCAGTCCAACATGGTAATACTCCCCAGTCCAACATGGTAATACTCCCCAGTCCAACATGGTAATACTCCCCAGTCCCCTCCCCAGTCCAACATGGTAATACCCCCAGTCCCCAGTCCAACATGGTAATACTCCCCAGTCCAACATGTAATACCCCCAGTCCAACATGATAATTCCCAGTCCAACATGGTAATACTCCCAGTCCAACATGGTAATACTCAGTCCAACATGGTCCCCAGTCCAACATGATAATACTCCCAGTCCCCAGTCCAACATGGTAATACTCCCCAGTCCAACATGGTAATACTCCCAGTCCAACATGTTAATATCTCCCAGTCCAACATGGTAATACTCCCCAGTCCAACATGGTAATACTCCCCAGTCCAACATGGTAATATTCCAACAGTCCCCAGTCCAACATGGTAATTTTCCCAGTCCAACATGATAATACTCCCCAGTCCCCAGTCCAACATGGTAATACTCCCCAGTCCAACATGGTAATACTCCCAGTCCAACATGATAATACTCCCCAGTCCAACATGGTAATACTCCCCAGTCCAACATGGTAATATTTCCCCAGTCAGTCCAACATGGTAATACTTCCCCAGTCCAACATGGTAATACTCCCCAGTCCCCAGTCCAACATGTAATACTCCCAGTCCAACATGGTAATACAGTCCCCAGTCCAACATGGTAATACTCCCAGTCCAACATGGTAATACTCCCCAGTACTCCAGTCCAACATGATAATACTCCCCAGTCCAACATGATAATACTCCCAGTCCAACATGGTAATACTCCCCAGTCCAACATGGTAATATTCCCCAGTCCAACATGGTAATATACTCAGTCCCCAGTCCAACATGGTAATATTTCCCAGTCCAACATGGTAATACTTCCCCAGTCCAACATGGTAATACTTCTCAGTCCAACATGGTAATACTCCCCAGTCCAACATGGTAATACTTCCCAGTCCAACATGATAATACTCCCCAGTCCAACATGGTAATACTCCCAGTCCAACATGGTAATACTCCCCAGTCCAACATGGTAATACTCCCCAGTCCCCAGTCAACATGATAATACTCCCCAGTCCAACATGGTAATACTCCCAGTCCAACATGGTAATACTCCCCAGTCCAACATGGTAATATTTCCCAGTCCCCAGTCCAACATGGTAATACTCCCCAGTCCCCAGTCCAACATGGTAATACTTCCCCAGTCCAACATGGTAATACTTCCCAGTCCAACATGGTAATACTCCCCCAGTCCAACATGGTAATACTCCCAGTCCCCAGTCCAACATGGTAATACTCCCCAGTCCCCAGTCCAACATGGTAATACTCCCAGTCCAACATGGTAATACTCCCCAGTCCAACATGGTAATACTCCCCAGTCCAACATGGTAATATTCCCAGTCCCCAGTCCAACATGGTAATACTCCCCAGTCCCCAGTCCAACATGGTAATACTCCCCAGTCCAACATGGTAATATTCCTCAGTCCCCAGTCCAACATGGTAATACTCCCCAGTCCAACATGGTAATACTCCCCAGTCCAACATGGTAATACTCCCAGTCCCCAGTCCAACATGGTAATACTCCCCAGTCCAACATGGTAATACTCCCCAGTCCCCAGTCCAACATGGTAATACTCCCCCAGTCCAACATGGTAATAGTCCCAGTCCAACATGGTAATACTCCCAGTCCCCAGTCCAACATGGTAATACTTCCCAGTCCAACATGGTAATACTCCCCAGTCCAACAAGTCCAACATTTGGTCCCAGTCCCCAGTCCAACATGATAATACTCCCAGTCCCCAGTCCAACATGGTAATACTCCCCAGTCCAACATGGTAATACTCCCCAGTCCAACATGGTAATACTCAGTCCCCAGTCCAACATGGTAATACTCCCCAGTCCAACATGGTAATACTCCCAGTCCAACATGGTAATACTCCCAGTCCAACATGGTAATACTCCCAGTCCAACATGGTAATACTCCCCAGTCCAACATGATAATACTCCCCAGTCCAACATGGTAATACTCCCCAGTCCAACATGGTAATACTCCCCAGTCCAACATGGTAATAGTCCCCAGTCCAACATGGTAATACTCCCCAGTCCCCAGTCCAACATGGTAATACTCCCCAGTCCAACATGGTAATACTCCCCAGTCCAACATGGTAATTCCTGTAGTCTCCCAGTCCAACATGGTAATATTCCCCAGTCCAACATGGTAATACTCCCCAGTCCAACATGGTAATACTCCCCAGTCCAACATGGTAATACTCCCCAGTCCAACATGGTAATACTTCCCAGTCCAACATGGTAATACTCCCAGTCCAACATGGTAATACTCCCCAGTCCAACATGGTAATACTCCCCAGTCCAACATGGTAATACTCCCCAGTCCAACATGGTAATACTCCCCAGTCCAACATGGTAATACTCCCCAGTCCCCAGTCCAACATGGTAATACTCCCCAGTCCCCAGTCCAACATGGTAATACTCCCCAGTCCAACATGGTAATACTCCCCAGTCCAACATGGTAATACTCCCCAGTCCAACATGGTAATACTCCCCAGTCCAACATGGTAATACTCCCCAGTCCAACATGGTAATACTCCAGTCCCCAGTCCAACATGGTAATACTCCCCAGTCCCCAGTCCAACATGGTAATACTCCCCCCCAGTCCAACATGGTAATACTCCCCATGGTCCCAGTCCAACATGGTAATATTTCCCCAGTCCCCAGTCCAACATGGTAATACTCCCCAGTCCAACATGGTAATACTCCCCAGTCCAACATGGTAATATTTCCCCAGTCCAACATGGTAATACTTCCCAGTCCCAGTCCAACATGGTAATACTCCCAGTCCAACATGGTAATACTCCCCAGTCCCAGTCCAACATGGTAATACTCCCAGTCCAACATGGTAATCCCCAGTCCAACATGGTAATACTCCCCAGTCCAACATGGTAATACTCCCAGTCCAACATGGTAATACTCCCCAGTCCCCAGTCCAACATGGTAATACTCCCAGTCCAACATGGTAATACTCCCCAGTCCAACATGGTAATACTCCCCAGTCCCCAGTCCAACATGGTAATACTCCCAGTCCAACATGGTAATACTCCCCAGTCCCCAGTCCAACATGGTAATACTCCCCAGTCCAACATGGTAATACTCCCCAGTCCAACATGGTAATACTCCCAGTCCAACATGGTAATACTCCCAGTCCAACATGGTAATATTTCCAGTCCCCAGTCCAACATGGTAATACTCCCCAGTCCAACATGGTAATACTCCCCAGTCCAGCATGGTAATACTCCCCAGTCCAACATGGTAATACTCCCCAGTCCAACATGGTAATACTCCCCAGTCCAACATGGTAATACTCCTCCCCAGTCCAACATGGTAATACTCCCCAGTCCAACATGGTAATACTCCCCAGTCCAACATGGTAATACTCCCCAGTCCAACATGGTAATACTCCCCAGTCAACATGGTAATACTCCCCAGTCCAACATGGTAATACTCCCCAGTCCAACATGGTAATACTCCCCAGTCCAACATGGTAATACTCCCAGTCCAACATGGTAATACTCCCCAGTCCAACATGGTAATACTCCCAGTCCAACATGGTAATACTCCCAGTCCAACATGGTAATACTCCCCAGTCCAACATGGTAATACTCCCCAGTCCAACATGATAATACTCCCCAGTCCAACATGGTAATACTCCCCAGTCCCCAGTCCAACATGGTAATACTCCCCAGTCCAACATGGTAATACTCCCCAGTCCAACATGGTAATACTCCCCAGTCCAACATGGTAATACTCCCAGTCCAACATGATAATACTCCCAGTCCAACATGGTAATACTCCCAGTCCAACAGTCCTTCCCCAGTCCAACATGGTAATACTCCCCAGTCCAACATGGTAATACTCCCAGTCCAACATGGTAATACTCCCCAGTCCAACATGGTAATACTTCCCAGTCCAACATGGTAATACTCCCCAGTCCAACATGGTAATACTCCCCAGTCCAACATGGTAATACTCCCAGTCCAACATGGTAATACTCCCCAGTCCAACATGGTAATACTCCCAGTCCAACATGGTAATACTCCCCAGTCCAACATGGTAATACTCCCCAGTCCAACATGGTAATACAGTCCCCAGTCCAACATGGTAATACTCCCCAGTCCCCAGTCCAACATGGTAATACTCCCCAGTCCAACATGGTAATACTCCCAGTCCCCAGTCCAACATGGTAATACTCCCCAGTCCAACATGGTAATACTCCCCGTCCCCAGTCCAACATGGTAATACTCCCCAGTCCCCAGTCCAACATGGTAATACTCCCCAGTCCCCAGTCCAACATGTAATACTAGTCCAACATGGTAATACTCCCCAGTCCAACATGGTAATACTCCCCAGTCCAACATGGTAATACTCCCCAGTCCCCAGTCCAACATGGTAATACTCCCCAGTCCAACATGGTAATACTCCCCCGTCCAACATGGTAATACTCCCCAGTCCCCAACATGGTAATACTCCCCAGTCCAACATGGTAATACTCCCCAGTCCCCAGTCCAACATGGTAATACTCCCCTCCCCAGTCCAACATGGTAATACTCCCCAGTCCAACATGGTAATACTCCCCCAGTCCAACATGGTAATACTCCCAGTCCCCCAGTCCAACATGGTCCCCAGTCCAACATGGTAATACTCCCCAGTCCCCAGTCCAACATGGTAATACTCCCCAGTCCAACATGGTAATACTCCCCAGTCCAACATGGTAATACTCCCCAGTCCCCAGTCCAACATGGTAATACTCCCCAGTCCAACATGGTAATACTCCCCAGTCCAACATGGTAATACTCCCCAGTCCAACATGGTAATACTCCCCAGTCCAACATGGTAATACTCCCCAGTCCAACATGGTAATACTCCCCAGTCCCCAGTCCAACATGGTAATACTCCCCAGTCCAACATGGTAATACTCCCCAGTCCAACATGGTAATACTCCCCAGTCCCCAGTCCAACATGGTAATACTCCCCAGTCCAACATGGTAATACTCCCCAGTCCAACATGGTAATACTCCCCAGTCCAACATGGTAATACTCCCCAGTCCAACATGGTAATACTCCCCAGTCCAACATGGTAATACTCCCCAGTCCAACATGGTAATACTCCCCAGTCCCCAGTCCAACATGGTAATACTCCCCAGTCCAACATGATAATACTCCTCAGTCCCCAGTCCAACATGGTAATACTCCCCAGTCCAACATGGTAATACTCCCCAGTCCAACATGGTAATACTCCCCAGTCCAACATGGTAATACTCCCCAGTCCAACATGGTAATACTCCCCAGTCCAACATGGTAATACTCCCCAGTCCAACATGGTAATACTCCCCAGTCCAACATGGTAATACTCCCCAGTCCAACATGGTAATACCCCCAGTCCAACATGGTAATACTCCCAGTCCAACATGGTAATACTCCCCAGTCCAACATGGTAATACTCCCAGTCCAACATGATAATACTCCCCAGTCCAACATGGTGATACTCCCCAGTCCAACATGGTAATACTCCCCAGTCCAACATGGTAATACTCCCCAGTCCCCAGTCCAACATGGTAATACTCCCCAGTCCAACATGGTAATACTCCCCAGTCCCCAGTCCAACATGGTAATACTCCCCAGTCCAACATGGTAATACTCCCCCAGTCCAACATGGTAATACTCCCCAGTCCAACATGGTAATACTCCCCAGTCCAACATGGTAATACTCCCCAGTCCAACATGGTAATACTCCCCAGTCCAACATGGTAATACTCCCCAGTCCCCAGTCCAACATGGTAATACTCCCCAGTCCCCAGTCCAACATGGTAATACTCCCCAGTCCCCAGTCCAACATGGTAATACTCCCCAGTCCCCAGTCCAACATGGTAATACTCCCCAGTCCCCAGTCCAACATGGTAATACTCCCCAGTCCAACATGGTAATACTCCCCAGTCCAACATGGTAATACTCCCCAGTCCCCAGTCCAACATGGTAATACTCCCCAGTCCCCAGTCCAACATGGTAATACTCCCTCCCCAGTCCAACATGGTAATACTCCCCAGTCCCCAGTCCAACATCCCCAGTCCCCAGTCCAACATGGTAATACTCCCCAGTCCAACATGGTAATACTCCCCAGTCCAACATGATAATACTCCCCAGTCCAACATGGTAATACTCAGTCCCCAGTCCAACATGGTAATACTCCCCAGTCCAACATGGTAATACTCCCAGTCCAACATGGTAATACTCCCAGTCCCCAGTCCAACATGGTAATACTCCCCAGTCCCCAGTCCAACATGGTAATACTCCCCAGTCCAACATGGTAATACTCCCAGTCCAACATGGTAATACTCCCCAGTCCAACATGGTAATACTCCCCAGTCCAACATGGTAATACTCCCCAGTCCAACATGGTAATACTCCCCAGTCCAACATGATAATACTCCCCAGTCCAACATGTAATACTCCCAGTCCAACATGGTAATACTCCCCAGTCCAACATGGTAATACTCCCCAGTCAACATGGTAATACTCCCCAACATGGTAATACTCCCCAGTCCAACATGGTAATACTCCCAGTCCCACACATGGTAATACTCCCAGTCCAACATGGTAATACTCCCCAGTCCAACATGGTAATACTCCCCAGTCCAACATGGTAATACTCCCCAGTCCAACATGGTAATACTCCCAGTCCCCAGTCCAACATGGTAATACTCCCCAGTCCAACATGGTAATACTCCCCAGTCCAACATGGTAATACTCCCAGTCCAACATGGTAATACTCCCCCAGTCCAACATGGTAATACTCCCCAGTCCAACATGGTAATACTCCCCAGTCCAACATGATAATACTCCCCCAGTCCAACATGGTAATACTCCCCAGTCCAACATGGTAATACTCCCAGTCCAACATGGTAATACAACAGTCCCAGTCCAACATGGTAATACTCCAGTCCAACATGGTAAGTCCCCAGTCCAACATGGTAATACTCCCCAGTCCAACATGGTAATACTCCCCAGTCCAACATGGTAATACTCCCCAGTCCAACATGGTAATACTCCCCAGTCCAACATGGTAATACTCCCCAGTCCAACATGGTAATACTCCCCAGTCCAACATGGTAATACTCCCCAGTCCAACATGGTAATACTCCCCAGTCCAACATGGTAATACTCCCCAGTCCCCAGTCCAACATGGTAATACTCCCCAGTCCCCAGTCCAACATGGTAATACTCCCCAGTCCAACATGGTAATACTCCCCAGTCCAACATGGTAATACTCCCCAGTCCAACATGGTAATACTCCCCAGTCCCCAGTCCAACATGGTAATACTCCCCAGTCCAACATGGTAATACTCCCCAGTCCCCAGTCCAACATGGTAATACTCCCCAGTCCAACATGGTAATACTCCCCAGTCCCCAGTCCAACATGGTAATACTCCCCAGTCCAACATGGTAATACTCCCCAGTCCAACATGGTAATACTCCCCAGTCCAACATGGTAATACTCCCCAGTCCAACATGGTAATACTCCCCAGTCCCCAGTCCAACATGGTAATACTCCCCATGGTAATACCCAGTCCAACATGGTAATACTCCCCAGTCCAACATGGTAATACTCCCCAGTCCAACATGGTAATACTCCCCAGTCCCCAGTCCAACATGGTAATACTCCCCAGTCCCCAGTCCAACATGGTAATACTCCCCAGTCCAACATGGTAATACTCCCCAGTCCAACATGGTAATACTCCCCAGTCCAACATGGTAATACTCCCCAGTCCAACATGATAATACTCCCCAGTCCAACATGGTAATACTCCCCAGTCCAACATGGTAATACTCCCCAGTCCAACATGGTAATACTCCCCAGTCCAACATGGTAATACTCCCCAGTCCCCAGTCCAACATGGTAATACTCCCCAGTCCAACATGGTAATACTCCCCAGTCCAACATGGTAATAGTCCCCAGTCCAACATGGTAATACTCCCCAGTCCCCAGTCCAACATGGTAATACTCCCCAGTCCAACATGGTAATACTCCCCAGTCCAACATGGTAATACTCCCCAACATGGTAATACTCCCCAGTCCAACATGGTAATACTCCCCAGTCCAACATGGTAATACTCCCCAGTCCCCAGTCCAACATGGTAATACTCCCCAGTCCAACATGGTAATACTCCCCAGTCCCCAGTCCAACATGGTAATACTCCCCAGTCCAACATGGTAATACTCCCCAGTCCCCAGTCCAACATGGTAATACTCCCCAGTCCAGTCCAACATGGTAATACTCCCAGTCCCCAGTCCAACATGGTAATACTCCCCAGTCCAACATGGTAATACTCCCCAGTCCAGTCCAATGGTAATACTCCCCAGTCCAACATGGTAATACTCCCCAGTCCAACATGGTAATACTCCCCAGTCCAACATGGTAATACTCCCCAGTCCAACATGGTAATACTCCCCAGTCCAACATGGTAATACTCCCCAGTCCAACATGGTAATACTCCCCAGTCCAACATGGTAATACTCCCCAGTCCAACATGGTAATACTCCCCAGTCCAACATGGTAATACTCCCCAGTCCAACATGGTAATACTCCCAGTCCAACATGGTAATACTCCCCTCCCAGTCCCCAGTCCAACATGGTAATACTCCCCAGTCCAACATGGTAATACTCCCCAGTCCAACATGGTAATACTCCCCAGTCCAACATGGTAATACTCCCCAGTCCAACATGGTAATACTCCCCAGTCCAACATGGTAATACTCCCCAGTCCCCAGTCCAACATGGTAATACTCCCCAGTCCAACATGGTAATACTCCCCAGTCCCCAGTCCAACATGGTAATACTCCCCAGTCCCCAGTCCAACATGGTAATACTCCCCAGTCCAACATGGTAATATCCCCCAGTCCAACATGGTAATACTCCCCAGTCCAACATGGTAATACTCCCCAGTCCAACATGGTAATACTCCCCAGTCCAACATGGTAATACTCCCCCCAGTCCCCAGTCCAACATGGTAATACTCCCCAGTCCAACATGGTAATACTCCCCAGTCCCCAGTCCAACATGGTAATACTCCCCAGTCCAACATGGTAATACTCCCCAGTCCAACATGGTAATACTCCCCAGTCCAACATGGTAATACTCCCCAGTCCAACATGGTAATACTCCCCAGTCCCCAGTCCAACATGGTAATCCCAGTCCCCAGTCCAACATGGTAATACTCCCAGTCCCCAGTCCAACATGGTAATACTCCCAGTCCCCAGTCCAACATGGTAATACTCCCCAGTCCCCAGTCCAACATGGTAATACTCCCCAGTCCCCAGTCCAACATGGTAATACTCCCCAGTCCAACATGGTAATACTCCCCAGTCCAACATGGTAATACTCCCCAGTCCAACATGGTAATACTCCCCAGTCCAACATGGTAATACTCCCCAGTCCCCAGTCCAACATGGTAATACTCCCCAGTCCCCAGTCCAACATGGTAATACTCCCCAGTCCAACATGGTCCCCAGTCCAACATGGTAATACTCCCCAGTCCAACATGGTAATACTCCCCAGTCCCCCAACATGGTAATACTCCCCAGTCCCCAGTCCAACATGGTAATACTCCCCAGTCCACATGGTAATACTCCCCAGTCCAACATGGTAATACTCCCCAGTCCCCAGTCCAACATGGTAATACTCCCCAGTCCAACATGGTAATACTCCCCAGTCCCCAGTCCAACATGGTAATACTCCCCAGTCCAACATGGTAATACTCCCCAGTCCCCAGTCCAACATGGTAATACTCCCCAGTCCCCAGTCCAACATGGTAATACTCCCCAGTCCAACATGGTAATACTCCCCAGTCCCCAGTCCAACATGGTAATACTCCCCAGTCCAACATGGTAATACTCCCCAGTCCAACATGGTAATACTCCCCAGTCCCCAGTCCAACATGGTAATACTCCCCAGTCCCCAGTCCAACATGGTAATACTCCCCAGTCCAACATGGTAATACTCCCCAGTCCCCAGTCCAACATGGTAATACTCCCCAGTCCCCAGTCCAACATGGTAATACTCCCCAGTCCCCAGTCCAACATGGTAATACTCCCCAGTCCAACATGGTAATACTCCCCAGTCCCCAGTCCAACATGGTAATACTCCCCAGTCCAACATGGTAATACTCCCCAGTCCCCAGTCCAACATGGTAATACTCCCCAGTCCAACATGGTAATACTCCCCAGTCCCCAGTCCAACATGGTAATACTCCCCAGTCCCCAGTCCCCAGTCCAACATGGTAATACTCCCCAGTCCCCAGTCCAACATGGTAATACTCCCCAGTCCAACATGGTAATACTCCCCAGTCCCCAGTCCAACATGGTAATACTCCCCAGTCCAACATGGTAATACTCCCCAGTCCAACATGGTAATACTCCCCAGTCCCCAGTCCAACATGGTAATACTCCCCAGTCCCCAGTCCAACATGGTAATACTCCCCAGTCCAACATGGTAATACTCCCCAGTCCAACATGGTAATACTCCCCAGTCCCCAGTCCAACATGGTAATACTCCCCAGTCCAACATGGTAATACTCCCCAGTCCAACATGGTAATACTCCCCAGTCCAACATGGTAATACTCCCCAGTCCAACATGGTAATACTCCCCAGTCCAACATGATAATACTCCCCAGTCCAACATG